>NW_027038591.1:0-33442 GCF_034236695.1 Oncorhynchus nerka
TTGGATTTTGATTTGATTTGATAGAACTTCGGTTACATTTTCCTCAAATTTGCTTTGTGAAAATCCCCAGCTACAATAAATGCGGCCTCGGGATATGTGGTTCCCAGTTTTCACAAAGTCCAGATTCATTCCTTGAGAGCTGTTGTGGAATTGGCTTGAGGGGGAATATACATGGATGTGACAATTACCGAAGAGAATTCTCTTGGGAGGTAATGAGGTCTGCATTTTATTGTGTGGTATCACAGGTAGGGGAAAGGACTTGAGTTCCTATACATTACCACAATTACAGTAGTTAATCATGAAACATACACTACCTTTCAAAAGTTTAGGGCCACTTATAAATGTCCTTGTTTTTGATAGAAAAGCACACTTTTTGTCCATGAAAATAACATCAAAATGATCAGAAACACAGTACAAAGAAACAAGAATAGACTGACAAGTTTTGGAAGAAAGTTCTTTGATTCTGGCCAGTTTGAGCCTGTAATCGAACCCACAAATGCTGATGCTCCAGATACTCAACTAGTCTAAAGGCTTATTGCTTCTTTAAGGACAACAGCTGTGCTAATAATAATTGCAAATGTTTTCTAATGATCAATTAGCCTTTTAAAATGATGAACTTGGATTAGTTAACACAACGTGCCATTGGAACACAGGAGTGATGGTTGCTGATAATGGGCCTCTGTACGCCTATGTAGATATTCCAGTGGAACACAGGAGTGATGGTTGCTGATAATGGGCCTCTGTACTCCTATGTAGATATTCCAGTGGAACACAGGAGTGATGGTTGCTGATAATGGGCCTCTGTACTCCTATGTAGATATTCCATTAAAAATCAACCGTTTCCAGCTACAATAGTCATTTACAACATTAACAATGTCTACACAGTATTTCTCATCAATTTGATGCTATTTTAATGGACAAAAAATGTTATTTTCTTTCAAAGACAAGGATACTTCTAAGTGACCCCAAAGTATTGAAAGGTAGTATATGTTTCATGATTAACTACTGTCAACTCCACCTTTCTTTTTCCTGGAGAGTTCTTAATTTCTGTTGATGTGAAAGACTGAGAACCCAGCTGGCACAGAGACAGTATATCTGGAGAGAGCAAAGATTCTGTGAAACAGAGTATGTTACAAATCAAATCAAATAAAATCAAATGTATTACATTTACAATTAACTATACTACAAATACTGTAGTATTCTCTTTAGTATACTGAAATATACTATAACATTTACAATTAACTATACTATAAATACTGTAGTATTCTCTTTAGTATACTGAAATATACTATAACATTTACAATTAACTATACTACAAATACTGTAGTATTCTCTTTAGTATACTGAAATATACTATAACATTTACAATTAACTATACTATAAATACTGTAGTATTCTCTTTAGTATACTGAAGTATACTGTAACATTTACAATGAACTATACTATAAATACTGTAGTATTCTCTTTAGTATACTGAAGTATACTGTAACATTTACAATTAACTATACTATAAATACTGTAGTATTCTCTTTGGTATACTGAAGTATACTGTAACATTTACAATTAACTGTACTATAAATACTGTAGTATTCTCTTTGGTATACTGAAGTATACTGTAACATTTACAATTAACTGTACTATAAATACTGTAGTATTCTCTTTAGTATAATGAAGTATACTGTAACATTTACAATTAACTATATTATAAATACTGTAGTATTTTGACACACTGGGACATCCCAGGACATCCCAGCCGGACAAAATCCAAAAACATATATATTTTTTATTTCAAATGTATTTATATAGCCCTTCGTACATCAGCTGATATATCAAAGTGCTGTACAGAAACCCAGCCTAAAACCCCAAACAGCAAGCAATGCAGGTGTAGAAGCACAGTGGCTAGGAAAAACTCCCTAGAAAGGCCAAAACCTAGGAAGAAACCTAGAGAGGAACCAGGCTATGTGGGGTAGCCCAGTCCTCTTCTGGATGTGCGGTAGAGATTATAACAGAACATGACCAAGATGTCCAAATGTTCATAAATGACCAGCATGGTCGAATAATAATAAGGCAGAACAGTTGAAACTGGAGCAGCAGCACAGTCAGGTGGACTGGGGACAGCAAGGAGTCATCATGTCAGGTAGTCCTGGGGCACGGTCCTAGGGCTCAGGTCCTCCGAGAGAGAGAATTAGAGAGAGCATATGTGGGGTGGCCAGTCCTCTTCTGGCTGTGCCGGGTGGAAACTGGAGCAGTCGCCGAAGTCTCTCTGGAAGGAGATCCTCGCCCTGAGCTTGTCTACTTTATTGTCCAGGGACTGAACATTAGCAAGTAATATACTCGGAAGTGGTGGGTGGTATTCAACGCCTCCTGAGTCGGACTAAAGTCCCTCCAAACACCTATTCTCTGCCAGTGCCGTCATGGAGCAGGGAATTGCCTTAGGGGAATACGAACATATATTTCAGAAAAGTCTGGTTGAAATGCTGGTGAGTTACATGTATAGATAGATGTATAGATGTATAGATAGATAGATGGATAGATAGATGTATAGATAGATGTACAGATAGATGTACAGATAGATAGATAGATAGATAGATAGATAGATAGATAGATGTATAGATAGATAGATAGATAGATAGATAGATAGATAGATAGATAGATAGATAGATAGATAGATAGATAGATAGATAGATAGATAGATAGATAGACGTATAGATAGATGTATAGATAGATAGACATATAGATAGATAGATGTATAGATAGATAGACGTATAGATAGATGTATAGATAGATAGACATATAGATAGATAGATAGATGTATAGATAGATGTATGGATAGATAGACGTATAGATAGATAGACGTATAGATAGATAGACGTATAGATGTATAGGTATATGTATAGATAGAAGATGTATAGATAGATGTATAGATAGATGTATAGATACATAGATAGATAGATAGATAGATATATGTATAGATAGATGTATAGATAGATGTATAGATAGATAGATAGATTGATAGATAGATAGATAGATAGATAGATAGATAGATAGATGTATAGATGTATAGATAGATAGATGTATAGATAGACGTATAGATAGATGTATAGATAGATAGACATATAGATAGATAGATGTATAGATAGATAGATAGATGTATAGATAGATAGAAGTATAGATAGATAGATGTATAGATAGATGTATAGATAGATAGATAGATAGATAGATAGATAGATAGATAGATAGATAGATAGATAGATAGATAGATAGATAGATAGATAGATAGATAGATAGATAGATAGATGTATAGATAGATGTATAGATAGATAGATGTATAGATAGATAGATGTATAGATAGATAGATGTATAGATAGACGTATAGATAGATAGACATATAGATAGATAGATGTATAGATAGATAGACATATAGATAGATAGATGTATAGATAGATAGATGTATAGATAGATAGATAGATGTATAGATAGATAGACGTATAGATAGATAGACGTATAGATAGATAGATGTATAGATAGATAGACGTATAGATAGATAGATGTATAGATAGATAGACGTATAGATAGATAGACGTATAGATAGATAGATGTATAGATGTATAGATAGATGTATAGATAGATAGACGTATAGATAGATAGATGTATAGATGTATATATAGATGTATAGATAGACGTATAGATAGATGTGTAGATAGATAGACGTATAGATAGATAGATGTATAGATAGATAGATGTATAGATAGATAGATGTATAGATAGATAGATAGATAGATAGATAGATAGATAGATAGATAGATAGATAGATGTATAGATAGATAGATAGATAGATAGATAGATAGATAGATGTATAGATGTATAGATAGATAGATGTATAGATAGATAGATAGATAGATAGATAGATAGATAGATAGATAGATGTATAGATAGATAGATAGATAGATAGATAGATAGATAGATAGATAGATAGATAGATGTATAGATGTATAGATAGATAGATGTATAGATAGATAGATAGATAGATAGATAGATAGATAGTTGATAGATAGATAGATAGATAGATAGATAGATAGATAGATAGATAGATAGATAGATAGATAGATGTAGTGAGTCCACTCCAAACACCTATTCTCTGCCAGTGCCGTCATGGAGCAGGGGAATTGCCTTGGGGGGTACGAACATATATTTCAGAAAAGTCTGGTTGAAATGCTGGTGAGTTACATGTATAGATAGATGTATAGATGTATAGATAGATAGATGGATAGATAGATGTATAGATAGATGTACAGATAGATGTACAGATAGATAGATAGATAGATAGATAGATAGATAGATAGATAGATGTATAGATAGATAGATAGATAGATAGATAGATAGATAGATAGATAGATAGATAGATAGATAGATAGATAGATAGATAGATAGATAGATAGATAGATAGATAGATAGATAGATAGACGTATAGATAGATGTATAGATAGATAGACATATAGATAGATAGATGTATAGATAGATAGACGTATAGATAGATGTATAGATAGATAGACATATAGATAGATAGATAGATGTATAGATAGATGTATGGATAGATAGACGTATAGATAGATAGACGTATAGATAGATAGACGTATAGATGTATAGATATATGTATAGATAGAAGATGTATAGATAGATGTATAGATAGATGTATAGATACATAGATAGATAGATAGATAGATATATGTATAGATAGATGTATAGATAGATGTATAGATAGATAGATAGATTGATAGATAGATAGATAGATAGATAGATAGATAGATGTATAGATGTATAGATAGATAGATGTATAGATAGACGTATAGATAGATGTATAGATAGATAGACATATAGATAGATAGATGTATAGATAGATAGATAGATGTATAGATAGATAGAAGTATAGATAGATAGATGTATAGATAGATGTATAGATAGATAGATAGATAGATAGATAGATAGATAGATAGATAGATAGATAGATAGATAGATAGATAGATAGATAGATGTATAGATAGATGTATAGATAGATAGATGTATAGATAGATAGATGTATAGATAGATAGATGTATAGATAGACGTATAGATAGATAGACATATAGATAGATAGATGTATAGATAGATAGACATATAGATAGATAGATGTATAGATAGATAGATGTATAGATAGATAGATAGATGTATAGATAGATAGACGTATAGATAGATAGACGATATAGATAGATAGATGTATAGATAGATAGACGTATAGATAGATAGATGTATAGATAGATAGACGTATAGATAGATAGACGTATAGATAGATAGATGTATAGATGTATAGATAGATGTATAGATAGATAGACGTATAGATAGATAGATGTATAGATAGATAGACATATAGATAGATAGATGTATAGATGTATATATAGATGTATAGATAGACGTATAGATAGATGTGTAGATAGATAGACGTATAGATAGATAGATGTATAGATAGATAGATGTATAGATAGATAGATGTATAGATAGATAGATAGATAGATAGATAGATAGATAGATAGATAGATAGATAGATAGATAGATAGATAGATAGATAGATAGATAGATAGATAGATAGATAGATAGATAGATGTATAGATGTATAGATAGATAGATGTATAGATAGATAGATAGATAGATAGATAGATAGATAGATAGATGTATAGATAGATAGATGTATAGATAGATGTATACATGTATAGATAGATAGATAGATAGATAGATGTATACATGTATAGATAGATAGATAGATAGATAGATAGATAGATAGATAGATAGATAGATAGATAGATAGATAGATAGATGTATAGATAGATAGACGTATAGATAGATGTATAGATAGATAGACATATAGATAGATAGATAGATGTATAGATAGATGTATAGATAGATAGACATATAGATAGATAGATGTATAGATAGATAGACGTATAGATAGATGTATAGATAGATAGACATATAGATAGATAGATAGATGTATAGATAGATAGACGTATAGATAGATAGACGTATAGATGTATAGATATATGTATAGATAGAAGATGTATAGATAGATGTATAGATAGATGTATAGATAGATAGATAGATAGATAGATAGATAGATAGATAGATAGATAGATAGATAGATAGATAGATAGATGTATAGATAGATGTATAGATAGATGTATAGATAGATAGATAGATTGATAGATAGATAGATAGATAGATGTATAGATGTATAGATAGATGTATAGATAGATAGACGTATAGATAGATAGATGTATAGATAGATAGATAGATAGATGTATAGATAGATAGAAGTATAGATAGATGTATAGATAGACGTATAGATAGATGTATAGATAGATAGACGTATAGATAGATAGATGTATAGATAGATAGATGTATAGATAGATAGATGTATAGATAGACGTATAGATAGATGTATAGATAGATAGACGTATAGATAGATAGATGTATAGATAGATAGATAGATGTATAGATAGATAGAAGTATAGATAGATAGATGTATAGATAGATGTATAGATAGATAGACGTATAGATAGATAGATGTATAGATAGATAGACGTATAGATAGATAGATGTATAGATAGATAGATGTATAGATAGATAGATAGATGTATAGATAGATAGCGTATAGATAGATAGACGTATAGATAGATAGACGTATAGATAGATAGATGTATAGATAGATAGACGTATAGATAGATAGATGTATAGATAGATAGACGTATAGATAGATAGACGTATAGATAGATAGATGTATAGATGTATAGATAGATGTATAGATAGATAGACGTACAGATAGATAGATAGATGTATAGATAGATAGACATATAGATAGATAGATGTATAGATGTATATATAGATGTATAGATAGACGTATAGATAGATGTATAGATAGATAGACGTATAGATAGATAGATGTATAGATAGATAGACGTATAGATAGATAGATGTATAGATAGATAGATGTATAGATGTATATATAGATGTATAGATAGACGTATAGATAGATGTGTAGATAGATAGACGTATAGATAGATAGATGTATAGATAGATAGATGTATAGATAGATAGATGTATAGATAGATAGATAGATAGATAGATAGATAGATAGATAGATAGATAGATAGATAGATAGATAGATAGATAGATAGATGTATAGATAGATGTATAGATGTATAGATAGATAGATGTATAGATAGATAGATAGATAGATAGATAGATAGATAGATAGATAGATAGATAGATAGATAGATAGATAGATAGATGTATAGATAGATAGATGTATAGATAGATGTATACATGTATAGATAGATAGATAGATAGATAGATAGATAGATGTATACATGTATAGATAGATAGATAGATAGATAGATAGATAGATAGATAGATAGATAGATAGATAGATAGATAGATGTATAGATAGATAGACGTATAGATAGATGTATAGATAGATAGACATATAGATAGATAGATAGATGTATAGATAGATGTATAGATAGATAGACATATAGATAGATAGATGTATAGATAGATAGACGTATAGATAGATGTATAGATAGATAGACATATAGATAGATAGATAGATGTATAGATAGATAGACGTATAGATAGATAGACGTATAGATGTATAGATATATGTATAGATAGAAGATGTATAGATAGATGTATAGATAGATGTATAGATAGATAGATAGATAGATAGATAGATAGATAGATAGATAGATAGATAGATAGATAGATGTATAGATAGATGTATAGATAGATAGATAGATTGATAGATAGATAGATAGATAGATAGATAGATAGATAGATAGATGTATAGATGTATAGATAGATGTATAGATAGATAGACGTATAGATAGATAGATGTATAGATAGATAGATAGATAGATGTATAGATAGATAGAAGTATAGATAGATGTATAGATAGACGTATAGATAGATGTATAGATAGATAGACGTATAGATAGATAGATGTATAGATAGATAGATAGATGTATAGATAGATAGAAGTATAGATAGATAGATGTATAGATAGATGTATAGATAGATAGACGTATAGATAGATAGATGTATAGATAGATAGACGTATAGATAGATAGATGTATAGATAGATAGATGTATAGATAGATAGATAGATGTATAGATAGATAGACGTATAGATAGATAGACGTATAGATAGATAGACGTATAGATAGATAGATGTATAGATAGATAGACGTATAGATAGATAGATGTATAGATAGATAGACGTATAGATAGATAGACGTATAGATAGATAGATGTATAGATGTATAGATAGATGTATAGATAGATAGACGTACAGATAGATAGATAGATGTATAGATAGATAGACATATAGATAGATAGATGTATAGATGTATATATAGATGTATAGATAGACGTATAGATAGATGTATAGATAGATAGACGTATAGATAGATAGATGTATAGATAGATAGACGTATAGATAGATAGATGTATAGATAGATAGACGTATAGATAGATAGATGTATAGATAGATAGATGTATAGATGTATAGATAGATGTATAGATAGATAGATAGATAGATAGATAGATAGATAGATAGATAGATAGATAGATAGATAGATAGATGTATAGATAGATAGACGTATAGATAGATGTATAGATAGATAGACATATAGATAGATAGATAGATGTATAGATAGATGTATAGATAGATAGACATATAGATAGATAGATGTATAGATAGATAGACGTATAGATAGATGTATAGATAGATAGACATATAGATAGATAGATAGATGTATAGATAGATGTATAGATAGATAGACGTATAGATAGATAGACGTATAGATAGATAGACGTATAGATGTATAGATATATGTATAGATAGACGTATAGATAGATAGATGTATAGATAGATAGATAGACATATAGATAGATAGATGTATAGATGTATATATAGATGTATAGATAGACGTATAGATAGATGTATAGATAGATAGACGTATAGATAGATAGATGTATAGATAGATAGACGTATAGATAGATAGATGTATAGATAGATAGACGTATAGATAGATAGATGTATAGATAGATAGATGTATAGATGTATAGATAGATGTATAGATAGATAGATAGATAGATAGATAGATAGATAGATAGATAGATAGATAGATAGTTAGATGTATAGATAGATGTATACATGGATAGATGTATAGATAGATGGATAGATAGATAGATAGATAGATAGATAGATAGATAGATAGATAGATAGATAGATAGATAGATAGATAGATATATGTATAGATAGATGTATAGATAGATGTATAGATAGATAGATGTATAGATAGATAGATGTATACATGTATAGATAGATAGATAGATAGATAGATAGATAGATAGATAGATAGATAGATAGATAGATAGATAGATAGATAGATAGATAGATAGATAGATAGATAGATAGACAGACAGATAGATAGATAGATAGATAGATAGATAGATAGATAGATAGATAGATAGTTAGATGTATAGATAGATGTATACATGGATAGATGTATAGATAGATGGATAGATAGATAGATAGATAGATAGATAGATAGATAGATATATGTATAGATAGATGTATAGATAGATAGATAGATAGATAGATAGATAGATGTATAGATAGATAGATAGATAGATAGATAGATAGATAGATAGATAGATAGATAGATAGACGTATAGATAGTTAGATGTATAGATAGATGTATACATGGATAGATGTATAGATAGATGGATAGATAGATGTATAGATAGACGTATAGATAGTTAGACGGATAGATAGATAGATGTATAGATGTATAGATAGATAGATGTATAGATAGATATATAGATAGATAGATAGATATATGTATAGATAGACGTATAGATAGATGTATAGATAGATAGACGTATAGATAGATAGATGTATAGATGTATAGATAGATGTATAGATAGACGTATAGATAGATGTATAGATAGACGTATAGATAGATAGACATATAGATAGATGTATAGATAGACGTATAGATAGATAGACGTATAGATAGATAGATGTATAGATGTATAGATAGATAGACGTATAGATAGATGTATAGATGTATAGATAGATGTATAGATAGATAGACGTATAGATAGATAGATGTATAGATAGATAGACATATAGATAGATAGATGTATAGATGTATATATAGATGTATAGATAGACGTATAGATAGATGTATAGATAGATAGACGTATAGATAGATAGATGTATAGATAGATAGACATATAGATAGATAGATGTATAGATGTATATATAGATGTATAGATAGACGTATAGATAGATGTGTAGATAGATAGACGTATAGATAGATAGATGTATAGATAGATAGATGTATAGATAGATAGATGTATAGATGTATAGATAGATAGATAGATAGATAGATAGATAGATAGATAGATAGATAGATAGATAGATAGATAGATAGATAGATAGATAGATGTATAGATAGATAGATAGATAGATAGATAGATAGATAGATAGATAGATAGATAGATAGATAGATAGATAGATAGATGTATAGATGTATAGATAGATAGATGTATAGATAGATAGATAGATAGATAGATAGATAGATGATAGATAGATAGATAGATAGATAGATAGATAGATAGATAGATAGATAGATAGATAGATAGATGTATAGATAGATGTATAGATGTATAGATAGATAGATGTATAGATAGATAGATAGATAGATAGATAGATAGATAGATAGATAGATGTATACATGTATAGATAGATAGATAGATAGATGTATACATGTATAGATAGATAGATAGATAGATAGATAGATAGATAGATAGATAGATAGATAGATAGATAGATAGATAGATAGATAGATAGATAGATAGATAGATAGATAGATAGATGTATAGATAGTTAGATGTATAGATAGTTAGATGTATAGATAGATGTATACATGGATAGATGTATAGATAGATGGATAGATAGATAGATAGATAGATAGATAGATAGATAGATAGATATATGTATAGATAGATGTATAGATAGATGTATAGATAGATAGATAGATAGATAGATAGATAGATAGATAGATAGATAGATAGATAGATAGATAGATAGATAGATAGATATATGTATAGATAGATGTATAGATAGATAGATAGATAGATAGATAGATAGATAGATAGATAGATAGATAGATAGACGTATAGATAGTTAGATGTATAGATAGATGTATACATGGATAGATGTATAGATAGATGGATAGATAGATGTATAGATAGACGTATAGATAGTTAGATGTATAGATAGATGTATACATGGATAGATGTATAGATAGATAGACGGATAGATAGATAGATGTATAGATGTATAGATAGATAGATGTATAGATAGATATATAGATAGATAGATAGATATATGTATAGATAGACGTATAGATAGATGTATAGATAGATAGACGTATAGATAGATAGATGTATAGATGTATAGATAGATGTATAGATAGACGATAGATAGATGTATAGATAGGCAGACATAGATAGATAGATAGATGATATAGATAGATAGATAGATAGTATAGATAGATAGACGTATAGATAGATAGATGTATAGATGTATAGATAGATAGACGATAGATAGATGTATAGATGTATAGATAGATAGACGTATAGATAGATAGACGTATAGATAGATAGATAGATAGATAGATAGATAGATAGATAGATAGATAGATAGATAGATAGATAGATGTATAGATAGATAGATGTATAGATAGATAGATAGATAGATAGATAGATAGATAGATAGATAGATAGATAGATAGATAGATAGATAGATAGATAGATAGATAGATAGATAGATAGATAGATAGATGTATAGATAGATAGATAGATAGATAGATGTATAGATAGATAGATAGATGTATAGATAGACGTATAGATAGATAGATAGATAGATAGATAGATAGATAGATGTATAGATAGATAGATAGATAGATAGATAGATAGATAGATAGATGTATAGATAGATGTATAGATAGATAGATGTATAGATAGATAGATAGATGTATAGATAGATAGACGTATAGATAGATAGACGTATAGATAGATAGATGTATAGATAGATAGACGTATAGATAGATAGATGTATAGATAGATAGACGTATAGATAGATAGACGTATAGATAGATAGATGTATAGATGTATAGATAGATGTATAGATAGATAGACGTATAGATAGATAGATGTATAGATAGATAGACATATAGATAGATAGATGTATAGATGTATATATAGATGTATAGATAGACGTATAGATAGATGTGTAGATAGATAGACGTATAGATAGATAGATGTATAGATAGATAGATGTATAGATAGATAGATGTATAGATAGATAGATAGATAGATAGATAGATAGATAGATAGATAGATAGATAGATAGATAGATAGATAGATAGATAGATAGATAGATAGATGTATAGATAGATAGATGTATAGATAGATAGATGTATAGATAGATAGATAGATAGATAGATAGATAGATAGATAGATAGATAGATAGATAGATAGATAGATAGATAGATAGATAGATAGATAGATAGATAGATAGATAGATAGATAGATGTATAGATGTATAGATAGATAGATAGATAGATAGATAGATAGATAGATAGATAGATAGATAGATAGATAGATAGATAGATAGACGTATAGATAGATGTATAGATAGATAGACATATAGATAGATAGATAGATGTATAGATAGATGTATAGATAGATAGACATATAGATAGATAGATGTATAGATAGATAGACGTATAGATAGATGTATAGATAGATAGACATATAGATAGATAGATAGATGTATAGATAGATGTATAGATAGATAGACGTATAGATAGATAGACGTATAGATAGATAGACGTATAGATGTATAGATATATGTATAGATAGAAGATGTATAGATAGATGTATAGATAGATGTATAGATAGATAGATAGATAGATAGATGATATAGATAGATAGATAGATAGATAGATAGATAGATAGATAGATAGATAGATAGATGTATAGATAGATGTATAGATAGATGTATAGATAGATAGATAGATTGATAGATAGATAGATAGATAGATAGATAGATAGATGTATAGATGTATAGATAGATGTATAGATAGATAGACGTATAGATAGATAGATGTATAGATAGATAGATAGATGTATAGATAGATAGAAGTATAGATAGATGTATAGATAGAGTATAGATAGATGTATAGATAGATAGACGTATAGATAGATAGATGTATAGATAGATAGATGTATAGATAGATAGATGTATAGATAGACGTATAGATAGATAGATAGATAGATAGACGCATAGATAGATAGATGTATAGATAGATAGATAGATGTATAGATAGATAGAAGTATAGATAGATAGATGTATAGATAGATGTATAGATAGATAGACGTATAGATAGATAGATGTATAGATAGATAGATATAGATAGATAGATGTATAGATAGATAGATGTATAGATAGATAGATAGATGTATAGATAGATAGACGTATAGATAGATAGATAGATAGATAGACGTATAGATAGATAGATGTATAGATAGATAGATGTATAGATAGATAGACGTATAGATAGATAGACGTATAGATAGATAGATGTATAGATGTATAGATAGATGTATAGATAGATAGACGTATAGATAGATAGATAGATGTATAGATAGATAGACATATAGATAGATAGATGTATAGATGTATATATAGATGTATAGATAGACGTATAGATAGATGTATAGATAGATAGACGTATAGATAGATAGATGTATAGATAGATAGACGTATAGATAGATAGATGTATAGATAGATAGACGTATAGATAGATAGATGTATAGATAGATAGATGTATAGATGTATAGATAGATGTATAGATAGATAGATAGATAGATAGATAGATAGATAGATAGATAGATAGATAGATAGATAGATAGATAGATAGATAGATAGATAGATAGATAGATAGATAGATAGATGTATAGATAGATAGACGTATAGATAGATGTATAGATAGATAGACATATAGATAGATAGATAGATGTATAGATAGATGATAGATAGATAGACATATAGATAGATAGATGTATAGATAGATAGACGTATAGATAGATGTATAGATAGATAGACATATAGATAGATAGATAGATGTATAGATGGATGTATAGATAGATAGACGTATAGATAGATAGAGATAGATAGATAGTACAGACAGATAGAAGATGTATAGATAGATGTATAGATAGATGTATAGATAGATAGATAGATAGATAGATAGATAGATAGATAGATAGATAGATAGATAGATAGATAGATAGATAGATAGATAGATAGATAGATAGATAGATAGATAGATAGATGTATAGATAGATGTATAGATAGATGTATAGATAGATAGATAGATTGATAGATAGATAGATAGATAGATAGATAGATAGATAGATAGATAGATAGATAGATGTATAGATGTATAGATAGATGTATAGATAGATAGACGTATAGATAGATAGATGTATAGATAGATAGATAGATGTATAGATAGATAGAAGTATAGATAGATGTATAGGTAGACGTATAGATATATGTATAGATAGATAGACGTATAGATAGATAGATGTATAGATAGATAGATGTATAGATAGATAGATGTATAGATAGACGTATAGATAGATGTATAGATAGATAGACGTATAGATAGATAGATGTATAGATAGATAGATAGATGTATAGATAGATAGAAGTATAGATAGATAGATGTATAGATAGATGTATAGATAGATAGACGTATAGATAGATAGATGTATAGATAGATAGACGATAGATAGATAGATGTATAGATAGATGATGTATAGATAGATAGATAGATGTATAGATAGATAGACGATAGATAGATACAGATAGATAGATAGACGTATAGATAGATAGATGTATAGATAGATAGACGATAGATAGATAGATGTATAGATAGATAGATGTATAGATAGATAGATAGATGTATAGATAGATAGACGTATAGATAGATAGAGTATAGATAGACGTATAGATAGATAGATGTATAGATAGATAGACGTATAGATAGATAGATGTATAGATAGATAGACGTATAGATAGATAGACGTATAGATAGATAGATGTACAGATGTATAGATAGATGTATAGATAGATAGACGTATAGATAGATAGATAGATGTATAGATAGATAGACATATATAGATAGATGTATAGATGTATATATAGATGTATAGATAGACGTAGATAGATGTATAGATAGATAGACGTATATATAGATAGATATAGATAGATAGACGTATAGATAGATAGATGTATAGATAGATAGACGTATAGATAGATAGATGTATAGATAGATAGATGTATAGATGTATAGATAGATGTATAGATAGATAGATAGATAGATAGATAGATAGATAGATAGATAGATAGATAGATAGATAGATAGATAGATAGATAGATAGATAGATAGATAGATAGATAGATAGATAGATAGATAGATAGATAGATAGATAGACAGATAGATAGATAGATAGATGTATAGATGTATAGATAGATGTATAGATAGATAGATTGATAGATAGATAGATAGATAGATAGATAGATAGATAGATAGATAGATAGATAGATAGATAGATAGATAGATAGATAGATAGATAGATGTATAGATAGATAGATGTATACATGTATAGATAGATAGATAGATAGATAGATAGATAGATAGATAGATAGATAGATAGATAGATATATGTATAGATAGATGTATAGATAGATGTATAGATAGATAGATAGATAGATAGATAGATAGATAGATAGATAGATAGATAGATAGATGTATAGATAGATAGACGTATAGATAGACGTATAGATAGATGTATAGATAGATAGACGTATAGATAGATAGATGTATAGATAGATAGATGTATAGCTGACAGACGTATAGATAGATAGACGTATAGATAGATAGATGTATAGATGTATAGATAGATGTATAGATAGATAGACGTATAGATAGATAGATGTATAGATAGATAGACATATAGATAGATAGATGTATAGATGTATATATAGATGTATAGATAGACGTATATAGATAGTGTGCAGATAGATAGATAGACGTATAGATAGATAGATGTAGATAGATAGATGTATAGATAGATAGATGTATAGATAGATAGATAGATAGATAGATAGATAGATAGATAGATAGATAGATAGATAGATAGATAGATAGATAGATAGATAGATGTATAGATAGATGTATAGATGTATAGATAGATAGATGTATAGATAGATAGATAGATAGATAGATAGATAGATAGATAGATAGATTGATAGATAGATAGATAGATAGATGTATAGATAGATAGATGTATAGATAGATGTATACATGTATAGATAGATAGATAGATAGATGTATACATGTATAGATAGATAGATAGATAGATAGATAGATAGATAGATAGATAGATAGATAGATAGATAGATAGATAGATAGACGTATAGATAGATGTATAGATAGATAGACATATAGATAGATAGATAGATGTATAGATAGATGTATAGATAGATAGACATATAGATAGATAGATGTATAGATAGATAGACGTATAGATAGATGTATAGATAGATAGACATATAGATAGATAGATAGATGTATAGATAGATGTATAGATAGATAGACGTATAGATAGATAGACGTATAGATAGATAGACGTATAGATGTATAGATATATGTATAGATAGAAGATGTATAGATAGATGTATAGATAGATGTATAGATAGATAGATAGATAGATAGATAGATAGATAGATAGATAGATAGATAGACAGATAGATAGATAGATAGATAGACAGTATAGATAGATGTATAGATAGATGTATAGATAGATAGATAGATTGATAGATAGATTGATAGATAGATAGATAGATGTATAGATGTATAGATAGATGTATAGATAGATAGACGTATAGATAGATAGATGTATAGATAGATAGATAGATGTATAGATAGATAGAAGTATAGATAGATGTATAGATAGATAGATAGATAGATGTATAGATAGATAGAGATGATAGATAGATAGATGTATAGATAGATAGATGTATAGATAGATAGATGTATAGATATAGACGTATAGATAGATGTATAGATAGATAGACGTATAGATAGATAGATGTATAGATAGATAGATAGATGTATAGATAGATAGAAGTATAGATATATAGATAGATGTATAGATAGATAGACGTATAGATAGATAGATGTATAGATAGATAGATAGATAGATGTATAGATAGATAGATGTATAGATAGATAGATAGATGTATAGATAGATAGACGTATAGATAGATAGACGTATAGATAGATAGACGATAGATAGATAGATGTATAGATAGATAGACGTATAGATAGATAGATGTATAGATAGATAGACGTATAGATAGATAGCGTATAGATAGATAGATGTATAGATGTATAGATAGATAGATGTATAGATAGATAGACGTATAGATAGATAGATAGATGTATAGATAGATAGACATATAGATAGATAGATGTATAGATGTATATATAGATGTATAGATAGACGTATAGATAGATGTATAGATAGATAGACGTATAGATAGATAGATGTATAGATAGATAGACGTATAGATAGATAGATGTATAGATAGATAGACGTATAGATAGATAGATGTATAGATAGATAGATGTATAGATGTATAGATAGATGTATAGATAGATAGATAGATAGATAGATAGATAGATAGATAGATAGATAGATAGATGTATAGATAGATGTATAGATGTATAGATAGATAGATGTATAGATAGATAGATAGATAGATAGATAGATAGATAGATAGATAGATAGATAGATAGATAGATAGATAGATAGATAGATAGATAGATAGATGTATAGATAGATAGACGTATAGATAGACGTATAGATAGATGTATAGATAGATAGACGTATAGATAGATAGATGTATAGATAGATAGATGTATAGCTGTATAGATAGACGTATAGATAGATAGACGTATAGATAGATAGATGTATAGATGTATAGATAGATGTATAGATAGATAGACGTATAGATAGATAGATGTATAGATAGATAGACATATAGATAGATAGATGTATAGATGTATATATAGATGTATAGATAGACGTATAGATAGATGTGTAGATAGATAGACGTATAGATAGATAGATGTATAGATAGATAGATGTATAGATAGATAGATGTATAGATAGATAGATAGATAGATAGATAGATAGATAGATAGATAGATAGATAGATAGATAGATAGATAGATAGATAGATAGATAGATAGATAGATAGATGTATAGATAGATGTATAGATGTATAGATAGATAGATGTATAGATAGATAGATAGATAGATAGATAGATAGATAGATAGATTGATAGATAGATAGATAGATAGATGTATAGATAGATAGATGTATAGATAGATGTATACATGTATAGATAGATAGATAGATAGATGTATACATGTATAGATAGATAGATAGATAGATAGATAGATAGATAGATAGATAGATAGATAGATAGATAGATAGATAGATAGATAGATGTATAGATAGATAGACGTATAGATAGATGTATAGATAGATAGACATATAGATAGATAGATAGATGTATAGATAGATGTATAGATAGATAGACATATAGATAGATAGATGTATAGATAGATAGACGTATAGATAGATGTATAGATAGATAGACATATAGATAGATAGATAGATGTATAGATAGATGTATAGATAGATAGACGTATAGATAGATAGACGTATAGATAGATAGACGTATAGATGTATAGATATATGTATAGATAGAAGATGTATAGATAGATGTATAGATAGATGTATAGATAGATAGATAGATAGATAGATAGATAGATAGATAGATAGATAGATAGATAGATAGATAGATAGATAGATGTATAGATAGATGTATAGATAGATGTATAGATAGATAGATAGATTGATAGATAGATTGATAGATAGATAGATAGATGTATAGATGTATAGATAGATGTATAGATAGATAGACGTATAGATAGATAGATGTATAGATAGATAGATAGATGTATAGATAGATAGAAGTATAGATAGATGTATAGATAGACGTATAGATAGATGTATAGATAGATAGACGTATAGATAGATAGATGTATAGATAGATAGATGTATAGATAGATAGATGTATAGATAGACGTATAGATAGATGTATAGATAGATAGACGTATAGATAGATAGATGTATAGATAGATAGATAGATGTATAGATAGATAGAAGTATAGATAGATGTATAGATAGATGTATAGATAGATAGACGTATAGATAGATAGATGTATAGATAGATAGACGTATAGATAGATAGATGTATAGATAGATAGATGTATAGATAGATAGATAGATGTATAGATAGATAGACGTATAGATAGATAGACGTATAGATAGATAGACGTATAGATAGATAGATGTATAGATAGATAGACGTATAGATAGATAGATGTATAGATAGATAGACGTATAGATAGATAGACGTATAGATAGATAGATGTATAGATGTATAGATAGATGTATAGATAGATAGACGTATAGATAGATAGATAGATGTATAGATAGATAGACATATAGATAGATAGATGTATAGATGTATATATAGATGTATAGATAGACGTATAGATAGATGTATAGATAGATAGACGTATAGATAGATAGATGTATAGATAGATAGACGTATAGATA
The DNA here is from genome assembly GCF_034236695.1 of Oncorhynchus nerka. Lineage (NCBI taxonomy): Eukaryota > Metazoa > Chordata > Actinopteri > Salmoniformes > Salmonidae > Oncorhynchus > Oncorhynchus nerka. The sequence continues at coordinate 19,940 of NW_027038591.1, forward strand.
GATAGATGTATAGATAGATAGACGTATAGATAGATAGATGTATAGATAGATAGATGTATAGATGTATAGATAGATGTATAGATAGATAGATAGATAGATAGATAGATAGATAGATAGATAGATAGATAGATAGATAGATAGATAGATAGATAGATGTATAGATGTATAGATAGATGTATAGATAGATAGATAGATAGATAGATAGATAGATAGATAGATAGATAGATAGATAGATAGATGTATAGATAGATAGATGTATACATGTATAGATAGATAGATAGATAGATAGATAGATATATGTATAGATAGATGTATAGATAGATGTATAGATAGATAGATAGATAGATAGATAGATAGATAGATAGATAGATAGATAGATAGATAGATAGATAGATAGATGTATAGATAGATAGACGTATAGATAGACGTATAGATAGATGTATAGATAGATAGACGTATAGATAGATAGATGTATAGATAGATAGATGTATAGCTGTATAGATAGATGTATAGATAGATGTATAGATAGATAGACGTATAGATAGATGTATAGATAGATGTATAGATAGATAGATAGATAGATAGATAGATAGATAGATAGATAGATAGATAGATAGATAGATGTATAGATAGATGTATAGATAGATGTATAGATAGATAGATGTATAGATGTATATATAGATGTATAGATAGACGTATAGATAGATGTATAGATAGATAGACGTATATATAGATAGATGTATAGATAGATAGACGTATAGATAGATAGATGTATAGATAGATAGACGTATAGATAGATAGATGTATAGATAGATAGATGTATAGATGTATAGATAGATGTATAGATAGATGTATAGATAGATAGATAGATTGATAGATAGATTGATAGATAGATAGATAGATGTATAGATGTATAGATAGATGTATAGATAGATAGACGTATAGATAGATAGATGTATAGATAGATAGATAGATGTATAGATAGATAGAAGTATAGATAGATGTATAGATAGACGTATAGATAGATGTATAGATAGATAGACGTATAGATAGATAGATGTATAGATAGATAGATGTATAGATAGATAGATGTATAGATAGACGTATAGATAGATGTATAGATAGATAGACGTATAGATAGATAGATGTATAGATAGATAGATAGATGTATAGATAGATAGAAGTATAGATAGATGTATAGATAGATGTATAGATAGATAGACGTATAGATAGATAGATGTATAGATAGATAGACGTATAGATAGATAGATGTATAGATAGATAGATGTATAGATAGATAGATAGATGTATAGATAGATAGACGTATAGATAGATAGACGTATAGATAGATAGACGTATAGATAGATAGATGTATAGATAGATAGACGTATAGATAGATAGATGTATAGATAGATAGACGTATAGATAGATAGACGTATAGATAGATAGATGTATAGATGTATAGATAGATGTATAGATAGATAGACGTATAGATAGATAGATAGATGTATAGATAGATAGACATATAGATAGATAGATGTATAGATGTATATATAGATGTATAGATAGACGTATAGATAGATGTATAGATAGATAGACGTATAGATAGATAGATGTATAGATAGATAGACGTATAGATAGATAGATGTATAGATAGATAGACGTATAGATAGATAGATGTATAGATAGATAGATGTATAGATGTATAGATAGATGTATAGATAGATAGATAGATAGATAGATAGATAGATAGATAGATAGATAGATAGATAGATAGATAGATAGATAGATAGATAGATGTATAGATGTATAGATAGATGTATAGATAGATAGATAGATAGATAGATAGATAGATAGATAGATAGATAGATAGATAGATAGATAGATAGATGTATAGATAGATAGATGTATACATGTATAGATAGATAGATAGATAGATAGATAGATATATGTATAGATAGATGTATAGATAGATGTATAGATAGATAGATAGATAGATAGATAGATAGATAGATAGATAGATAGATAGATAGATAGATAGATAGATGTATAGATAGATAGACGTATAGATAGACGTATAGATAGATGTATAGATAGATAGACGTATAGATAGATAGATGTATAGATAGATAGATGTATAGCTGTATAGATAGATGTATAGATAGATGTATAGATAGATAGACGTATAGATAGATGTATAGATAGATGTATAGATAGATAGATAGATAGATAGATAGATAGATAGATAGATAGATAGATAGATAGATAGATAGATGTATAGATAGATGTATAGATAGATGTATAGATAGATAGATGTATAGATGTATATATAGATGTATAGATAGACGTATAGATAGATGTATAGATAGATAGACGTATATATAGATAGATGTATAGATAGATAGACGTATAGATAGATAGATGTATAGATAGATAGACGTATAGATAGATAGATGTATAGATAGATAGATGTATAGATGTATAGATAGATGTATAGATAGATAGATAGATAGATAGATAGATAGATAGATAGATAGATAGATAGATAGATAGATAGATAGATAGATAGATAGATAGATAGATAGATAGATAGATAGATAGACAGATAGATAGATAGATAGATGTATAGATGTATAGATAGATGTATAGATAGATAGATTGATAGATAGATAGATAGATAGATAGATAGATAGATAGATAGATAGATAGATAGATAGATAGATAGATAGATAGATAGATGTATAGATAGATAGATGTATACATGTATAGATAGATAGATAGATAGATAGATAGATAGATAGATAGATAGATAGATAGATATATGTATAGATAGATGTATAGATAGATGTATAGATAGATAGATAGATAGATAGATAGATAGATAGATAGATAGATAGATAGATAGATAGATAGATAGATAGATGTATAGATAGATAGACGTATAGATAGACGTATAGATAGATGTATAGATAGATAGACGTATAGATAGATAGATGTATAGATAGATAGATGTATAGCTGTATAGATAGACGTATAGATAGATAGACGTATAGATAGATAGATGTATAGATGTATAGATAGATGTATAGATAGATAGACGTATAGATAGATAGATGTATAGATAGATAGACATATAGATAGATAGATGTATAGATGTATATATAGATGTATAGATAGACGTATAGATAGATGTGTAGATAGATAGACGTATAGATAGATAGATGTATAGATAGATAGATGTATAGATAGATAGATGTATAGATAGATAGATAGATAGATAGATAGATAGATAGATAGATAGATAGATAGATAGATAGATAGATAGATAGATAGATAGATAGATAGATAGATAGATGTATAGATAGATGTATAGATGTATAGATAGATAGATGTATAGATAGATAGATAGATAGATAGATAGATAGATAGATAGATAGATAGATAGATAGATAGATAGATAGATAGATTGATAGATAGATAGATAGATAGATGTATAGATAGATAGATGTATAGATAGATGTATACATGTATAGATAGATAGATAGATAGATGTATACATGTATAGATAGATAGATAGATAGATAGATAGATAGATAGATAGATAGATAGATAGATAGATAGATAGATAGATAGATAGATAGATGTATAGATAGATAGACGTATAGATAGATGTATAGATAGATAGACATATAGATAGATAGATAGATGTATAGATAGATGTATAGATAGATAGACATATAGATAGATAGATGTATAGATAGATAGACGTATAGATAGATGTATAGATAGATAGACATATAGATAGATAGATAGATGTATAGATAGATGTATAGATAGATAGACGTATAGATAGATAGACGTATAGATAGATAGACGTATAGATGTATAGATATATGTATAGATAGAAGATGTATAGATAGATGTATAGATAGATGTATAGATAGATAGATAGATAGATAGATAGATAGATAGATAGATAGATAGATAGATAGATAGATAGATAGATAGATAGATAGATGTATAGATAGATGTATAGATAGATGTATAGATAGATAGATAGATTGATAGATAGATTGATAGATAGATAGATAGATAGATGTATAGATGTATAGATAGATGTATAGATAGATAGACGTATAGATAGATAGATGTATAGATAGATAGATAGATGTATAGATAGATAGAAGTATAGATAGATGTATAGATAGACGTATAGATAGATGTATAGATAGATAGACGTATAGATAGATAGATGTATAGATAGATAGATGTATAGATAGATAGATGTATAGATAGACGTATAGATAGATGTATAGATAGATAGACGTATAGATAGATAGATGTATAGATAGATAGATAGATGTATAGATAGATAGAAGTATAGATAGATAGATGTATAGATAGATGTATAGATAGATAGACGTATAGATAGATAGATGTATAGATAGATAGACGTATAGATAGATAGATGTATAGATAGATAGATGTATAGATAGATAGATAGATGTATAGATAGATAGACGTATAGATAGATAGACGTATAGATAGATAGACGTATAGATAGATAGATGTATAGATAGATAGACGTATAGATAGATAGATGTATAGATAGATAGACGTATAGATAGATAGACGTATAGATAGATAGATGTATAGATGTATAGATAGATGTATAGATAGATAGACGTATAGATAGATAGATAGATGTATAGATAGATAGACATATAGATAGATAGATGTATAGATGTATATATAGATGTATAGATAGACGTATAGATAGATGTATAGATAGATAGACGTATAGATAGATAGATGTATAGATAGGATAGACGTATAGATAGATAGATGTATAGATAGATAGACGTATAGATAGATAGATGTATAGATAGATAGATGTATAGATGTATAGATAGATGTATAGATAGATAGATAGATAGATAGATAGATAGATAGATAGATAGATAGATATATAGATAGATAGATAGATAGATAGATAGATAGATAGATAGATAGATAGATAGATAGATGTATAGATGTATAGATAGATGTATAGATAGATAGATAGATAGATAGATAGATAGATAGATAGATAGATAGATAGATAGATAGATGTATAGATAGATAGATGTATACATGTATAGATAGATAGATAGATAGATAGATAGATATATGTATAGATAGATGTATAGATAGATGTATAGATAGATAGATAGATAGATAGATAGATAGATAGATAGATAGATAGATAGATAGATAGATAGATAGATAGATAGATAGATAGATGTATAGATAGATAGACGTATAGATAGACGTATAGATAGATGTATAGATAGATAGACGTATAGATAGATAGATGTATAGATAGATAGATGTATAGCTGTATAGATAGATGTATAGATAGATGTATAGATAGATAGACGTATAGATAGATGTATAGATAGATGTATAGATAGATAGATAGATAGATAGATAGATAGATAGATAGATAGATAGATAGATAGATAGATAGATAGATAGATAGATGTATAGATAGATGTATAGATAGATAGATGTATAGATAGATAGATAGATAGATAGATAGATAGATAGATAGATAGATAGATAGATAGATAGATAGATAGATAGATAGATAGATAGATAGATAAATAGATAGATATATAGACGTATAGATAGTTAGATGTATAGATAGATGTATAGATAGATGGATAGATGTATAGATAGATAGACGGATAGATAGATAGATGTATAGATAGATGTATAGATAGATAGATGCATAGATAGATAGATGTATAGATGTATAGATGTATAGATAGATAGATGCATAGATAGATGTATAGATAGATGTATAGATGTATAGATAGATACTCACACCCAGCTGAGGTTAGGTGTGTGGTGACAGAGGCTGGGTTGGGGGAGCTGCACCAGAGATGTATAGATAGATACTCACACCCAGCTGAGGTTAGGTGTGTGGTGACCCAGAGGCTGGGTTGGGAGCTGCACCAGAGATGTATAGATAGATACTCACCCAGCTGAGGTTAGGTGTGTGGTGACAGAGGCTGGGTTGGGGGAGCTGCACCAGAGACGTATTCACCATGGAACTGGGGAGAGAGAGAACACACTGTTGTCTAGAGAATACACACACAGACACACATGGATGGGCGGACACATGCAGATGGAAGGACACACATGCACACACACGGACTCACACAAACACACAACTCTGGGACCTCCTTCAGGTAGACACACAGCTGGGAGCCATATTTGGAGAGAAAAGATGAACACAAAAACACACAGAAAAAAATGGTTCCAAGGGTTCTTTCCATTGGAGAATCCTTTTTTGGTTCCAGGAGAATCCTTTTTGGTTCAGGAGAATCCTTTTTGGTTCCAGGGAGAATCCTTTTGGTTCCAGGAGAATCCTTTTTGGTTCCAGGGAGAATCCTTTTTGGTTCCAGGGAGAATCCTTTTTGGTTCCAGGGAGAATCCTTTTTGGTTCCAGGGAGAATCCTTTTGGTTCCAGGAAGAATCCTTTTTGGTTCCAGGGAGAATCCTTTTTGGTTCCAGGGAGAATCCTTTTTGGTTCCAGGAAGAATCCTTTTTGGTTCAGGAGAATCCTTTTGGTTCAGGGAGAATCCTTTTTTGGTTCCAGGGAGAATCCTTTTTGGTTCCGGGGAGAATCCTTTTTGGTTCGGGAGAATCCTTTTTTGGTTCCGGGGAGAATCCTTTTTGGTTCGGGAGAATCCTTTTTGGTTCGGGGAGAATCCTTTTTGGTTCCAGGGAGAATCCTTTTTGGTTCCAGGGAGAATCCTTTTGGTTCGGGAGAATCCTTTTGGTTCCAGGGAGAATCCTTTTTGGTTCAGGAGAATCCTTTTTGGTTCCGGGAGAATCCTTTTGGTTCCAGGGAGAATCCTTTTTGGTTCCAGGAGAATCCTTTTTGGTTCCAGGGAGAATCCTTTTGGTTCCAGGAGAATCCTTTTTGGTTCCAGGGAGAATCCTTTTTGGTTCCAGGGAGAATCCTTTTCGGTTCCAGGGAGAATCCTTTTTGGTTCCAGGGAGAATCCTTTTTGGTTCCAGGGAGAATCCTTTTTCGGTTCAGGAGAATCCTTTTTGGTTCCAGGAGAATCCTTTTTGGTTCCAGGGAGAATCCTTTTTGGTTCCAGGAAGAATCCTTTTTGGTTCCAGGGAGAATCCTTTTTGGTTCCAGGGAGAATCCTTTTTGGTTCCAGGGAGAATCCTTTTTGGTTCCGGGGAGAATCCTTTTTGGTTCGAGGGAGAATCCTTTTTGGTTCCAGGGAGAATCCTTTTTGGTTCCAGGAAGAATCCTTTTTGGTTCCAGGGAGAATCCTTTTTGGTTCCAGGGAGAATCCTTTTTGGTTCCAGGAAGAATCCTTTTTGGTTCCAGGGAGAATCCTTTTTGGTTCCAGGGAGAATCCTTTTTGGTTCCGGGGAGAATCCTTTTTGGTTCCAGGGAGAATCCTTTTTGGTTCCGGGGAGAATCCTTTTTGGTTCCAGGAAGAACTCATTTCAGGTTCCATGTGGAACCCTCTGTGGAAAGGGTCCTACATGGAACCCAAAAGGTGTAAAGTAGTATTTTTAATAAGGTATGTGTATTTTACTATTTATATTTTTGAGAACTTTTACTTTACTACATTCCTAAATAAAATGTACTCCGTTACTCTGTGTTTTCCCTGACAGCCAAAAGTACTTTTACATTTTAAATGCTTAGCAGAACATGAATATGATGCAATTCTCACACTTATTAAGAGAACATCCCTGGTCCTCCCTACTGCCTCTGATCTGGAGGACTCACTAAACAGAGAACATCCCTGGTCCTCCCTACTGCCTCTGATCTGGAGGACTCACTAAACAGAGAACATCCCTGGTCCTCCCTACTGCCTCTGATCTGGAGGACTCACTAAACAGAGAACATCCCTGGTCATCCCTACTGCCTCTGATCTGGAGGACTCACTAAACAGAGAACATCCCTGGTCCTCCCTACTGCCTCTGATCTGGAGGACTCACTAAACAGAGAACATCCCTGGTCCTCCCTACTGCCTCTGATCTGGAGGACTCACTAAACAGAGAACATCCCTGGTCCTCCCTACTGCCTCTGATCTGGAGGACTCACTAAACAGAGAACATCCCTGGTCCTCCCTACTGCCTCTGATCTGGAGGACTCACTAAACAGAGAACATCCCTGGTCCTCCCTACTGCCTCTGATCTGGAGGACTCACTAAACAGAGAACATCCCTGGTCCTCCCTACTGCCTCTGATCTGGAGGACTCACTAAACAGAGAACATCCCTGGTCCTCCCTACTGCCTCTGATCTGAAGGACTCACTAAACAGAGAACATCCCTGGTCATCCCTACTGCCTCTGATCTGGAGGACTCACTAAACAGAGAACATCCCTGGTCCTCCCTACTGCCTCTGATCTGGAGGACTCACTAAACAGAGAACATCCCTGGTCATCCCTACTGCCTCTGATCTGGAGGACTCACTAAACAGAGAACATCCCTGGTCCTCCCTACTGCCTCTGATCTGGAGGACTCACTAAACAGAGAACATCCCTGGTCATCCCCACTGCCTCTGATCTGGTGGACTCACTAATCAGAGAACATCCCTGGTCCTCCCTACTGCCTCTGATCTGGAGGACTCACTAAACAGAGAACATCCCTGGTCCTCCCTACTGCCTCTGATCTGGAGGACTCACTAAACAGAGAACATCCCTGGTCATCCCCACTGCCTCTGATCTGGTGGACTCACTAAACAGAGAACATCCCTGGTCGTCCCTGCTGCCTCTGTTCTGGAGGACTCACTAAACAGAGAACATCCCTTGTCCTCCCTACTGCCTCTGATCTGGAGGACTCACTAAACAGAGAACATCCCTGGTCATCCCTACTGCCTCTGATCTGGAGGACTCACTAAACAGAGAACATCCCTGGTCCTCCCTACTGCCTCTGATCTGGAGGACTCACTAAACAGAGAACATCCTGGTAATCCCCCACTGCCTCTGATCTGGAGGACTCACTGAACAGAGAACATCCCTGGTCCTCCCTACTGCCTCTGATCTGAAGGACTCACTAAACAGAGAACATCCCTGGTAATCCCCACTGCCTCTGATCTGGAGGACTCACTGAACAGAGAACATCCCTGGTCCTCCCTACTGCCTCTGATCTGGAGGACTCACTAAACAGAGAACATCCCTGGTCATCCCTACTGCCTCTGATCTGGAGGACTCACTAAACAGAGAACATCCCTGGTCCTCCCTACTGCCTCTGATCTGAAGGACTCACTAAACAGAGAACATCCCTGGTCATCCCTACTGCCTCTGATCTGGAGGACTCACTAAACAGAGAAAATCCCTGGTCCTCTCTACTGCCTCTGATCTGGAGGACTCACTAAACAGAGAACATCCCTGGTCATCCCTACTGCCTCTGATCTGGAGGACTCACTAAACAGAGAACATCCCTGGTCCTCCCTACTGCCTCTGATCTGGAGGACTCACTAAACAGAGAACATCCCTGGTCATCCCCACTGCCTCTGATCTGGTGGACTCACTAATCAGAGAACATCCCTGGTCCTCCCTACTGCCTCTGATCTGGAGGACTCACTAAACAGAGAACATCCCTGGTCCTCCCTACTGCCTCTGATCTGGAGGACTCACTAAACAGAGAACATCCCTGGTCATCCCCACTGCCTCTGATCTGGTGGACTCACTAAACAGAGAACATCCCTGGTCGTCCCTGCTGCCTCTGTTCTGGAGGACTCACTAAACAGAGAACATCCCTTGTCCTCCCTACTGCCTCTGATCTGGAGGACTCACTAAACAGAGAACATCCCTGGTCCTCCCTACTGCCTCTGATCTGGAGGACTCACTAAACAGAGAACATCCCTGGTCCTCCCTACTGCCTCTGATCTGGAGGACTCACTAAACAGAGAACATCCCTGGTAATCCCCACTGCCTCTGATCTGTAGGACTCACTGAACAGAGAACATCCCTGGTCCTCCCTACTGCCTCTGATCTGAAGGACTCACTAAACAGAGAACATCCCTGGTAATCCCCACTGCCTCTGATCTGGAGGACTCACTGAACAGAGAACATCCCTGGTCCTCCCTACTGCCTCTGATCTGGAGGACTCACTAAACAGAGAACATCCCTGGTCATCCCTACTGCCTCTGATCTGGAGGACTCACTAAACAGAGAACATCCCTGGTCATCCCTACTGCCTCTGATCTGGAGGACTCACTAAACAGAGAACATCCCTGGTTCTCCCTACTGCCTCTGATCTGGAGGACTCACTAAACAGAGAACATCCCTGGTCCTCCCTACTGCCTCTGATCTGGAGGACTCACTAAACAGAGAACATCCCTGGTCCTCCCTACTGCCTCTGATCTGGAGGACTCACTAAACAGAGAACATCCCTGGTCCTCCCTACTGCCTCTGATCTGGAGGACTCACTAAACAGAGAACATCCCTGGTCCTCCCTACTGCCTCTGGATCTGATCTGGAGGACTCACTAAACAGAGAACATCCCTGGTCCTCCCTACTGCCTCTGATCTGGAGGACTCACTAAACAGAGAACATCCCTGGTCCTCCCTACTGCCTCTGATCTGAAGGACTCACTAAACAGAGAACATCCCTGGTCATCCCTACTGCCTCTGATCTGGAGGACTCACTAAACAGAGAACATCCCTGGTCCTCCCTACTGCCTCTGATCTGGAGGACTCACTAAACAGAGAACATCCCTGGTCATCCCTACTGCCTCTGATCTGGAGGACTCACTAAACAGAGAACATCCCTGGTCCTCCCTACTGCCTCTGATCTGGAGGACTCACTAAACAGAGAACATCCCTGGTCATCCCCACTGCCTCTGATCTGGTGGACTCACTAATCAGAGAACATCCCTGGTCCTCCCTACTGCCTCTGATCTGGAGGACTCACTAAACAGAGAACATCCCTGGTCCTCCCTACTGCCTCTGATCTGGAGGACTCACTAAACAGAGAACATCCCTGGTCATCCCCACTGCCTCTGATCTGGTGGACTCACTAAACAGAGAACATCCCTGGTCGTCCCTGCTGCCTCTGTTCTGGAGGACTCACTAAACAGAGAACATCCCTTGTCCTCCCTACTGCCTCTGATCTGGAGGACTCACTAAACAGAGAACATCCCTGGTCATCCCTACTGCCTCTGATCTGGAGGACTCACTAAACAGAGAACATCCCTGGTCCTCCCTACTGCCTCTGATCTGGAGGACTCACTAAACAGAGAACATCCCTGGTAATCCCCACTGCCTCTGATCTGGAGGACTCACTGAACAGAGAACATCCCTGGTCCTCCCTACTGCCTCTGATCTGAAGGACTCACTAAACAGAGAACATCCCTGGTAATCCCCACTGCCTCTGATCTGGAGGACTCACTGAACAGAGAACATCCCTGGTCCTCCCTACTGCCTCTGATCTGGAGGACTCACTAAACAGAGAACATCCCTGGTCATCCCTACTGCCTCTGATCTGGAGGACTCACTAAACAGAGAACATCCCTGGTCCTCCCTACTGCCTCTGATCTGAAGGACTCACTAAACAGAGAACATCCCTGGTCATCCCTACTGCCTCTGATCTGGAGGACTCACTAAACAGAGAAAATCCCTGGTCCTCTCTACTGCCTCTGATCTGAGGACTCACTAAACAGAGAACATCCCTGGTCATCCCTACTGCCTCTGATCTGGAGGACTCACTAAACAGAGAACATCCCTGGTCCTCCCTACTGCCTCTGATCTGGAGGACTCACTAAAACAGAACATCCCTGGTCATCCCCACTGCCTCTGATCTGGTGGACTCACTAATCAGAGAACATCCTGGTCCTCCCTACTGCCTCTGATCTGGAGGACTCACTAAACAGAGAACATCCCTGGTCCTCCCTACTGCCTCTGATCTGGAGGACTCACTAAACAGAGAACATCCCTGGTCATCCCCGCTGCCTCTGATCTGGTGGACTCACTAAACAGAGAACATCCCTGGTCGTCCCTGCTGCCTCTGTTCTGGAGGACTCACTAAACAGAGAACATCCCTTGTCCTCCCTACTGCCTCTGATCTGGAGGACTCACTAAACAGAGAACATCCCTGGTCCTCCCTACTGCCTCTGATCTGGAGGACTCACTAAACAGAGAACATCCCTGGTCCTCCCTACTGCCTCTGATCTGGAGGACTCACTAAACAGAGAACATCCCTGGTAATCCCCACTGCCTCTGATCTGTAGGACTCACTGAACAGAGAACATCCCTGGTCCTCCCTACTGCCTCTGATCTGAAGGACTCACTAAACAGAGAACATCCCTGGTAATCCCCACTGCCTCTGATCTGGAGGACTCACTGAACAGAGAACATCCCTGGTCCTCCCTACTGCCTCTGATCTGGAGGACTCACTAAACAGAGAACATCCCTGGTCATCCCTACTGCCTCTGATCTGGAGGACTCACTAAACAGAGAACATCCCTGGTCATCCCTACTGCCTCTGATCTGGAGGACTCACTAAACAGAGAACATCCCTGGTTCTCCCTACTGCCTCTGATCTGGAGGACTCACTAAACAGAGAACATCCCTGGTCCTCCCTACTGCCTCTGATCTGGAGGACTCACTAAACAGAGAACATCCCTGGTCCTCCCTACTGCCTCTGATCTGGTGGACTCACTAAACAGAGAACATCCCTGGTCCTCCCTACTGCCTCTGATCTGGAGGACTCACTAAACACACATGTTTTGTTTGTAAATGGTGTCTGAGTATTGGAGTGGACCCCTGGCTATTCGTAAATACATTTAAAAAAAAACAAGCATATCCGTATACATATATATATATATATATCCATATACCGTCTGGTTTGTTAATACAAGGAACATGAAATGACTTAACATTTGACTTTTTGATCCTCATGTCACGGTTGTTGAAAGAATTGGACCAAGGTGCGGGGTGGTAAGCGTACATATTCTCTTTATTAGAAATGACGCCGAACAAAACAATAAACATTTTAAAAACAAAACCGTGAAGCTAAAGGCTATGTGCCTTAAACAAAGTCAACTTCCTACAAACACAGGAGGGAAAAAGGGCTGCCTAAGTACGGTTCTCAGAGACATCGATAGACAGCTATCCCTGATTGAGAACCATACCCGGCCAAAACATAGAAATACAAAATCATAGATAACAAAACATAGAGTGCCCACCCCAGGTTAGCCTAGTGGTTAGAGCGTTGGACTAGTAACCGGAAGGTTGCAAGTTCAAATCCCCGAGCTGACAAGGTACAAATCTGTTGTTCTGCCCCTGAACAGGCAGTTAACCCACTGTTCCTAGGCCGTCATTGAAAATAAGAATTTGTTCTTAACTGACTTGCCTAGTAAAATAAAATAAAAATAAACACCCTGACCAAACCAAAGAGAGACATTACATGGCTAAATAAAGTTGATCCAAACTACACATTTTGAAGTGTTTAAGTATTAACTCTGAGTGGTTGATTC
>NW_027038592.1:0-33451 GCF_034236695.1 Oncorhynchus nerka
CCTCTCTCTCTCTCTCTCTCTCTCTAGTTTGAGTGACTGAAGGTTATTCTAGCAGCATGTTTGAGTTGGAACACATCGCAGAGTAAATTAAATTAAGTCAAGCAAGGGGATTGGGACTTATCCCCATTGGACAATGTTAAAGAACACTGGAACGTTAACTGTGTTCTTCTGTTTTCTCTTTGTGTCTGGGCTTTTAGGACTCACAGGAGGCATGTTTACCCTGTAGCCCTGTCAGTTGGCTCTGTGGGCTGAGGACCACATGGGAGTCAGAACCCTGTAGCCCTGTCAGTTAGCTCTGTGAGCTGAGGACCACATGGGAGTCTTTACCCTGTAGCCCTGTCAGTTAGCTCTGTGAGCTGAAGACCACATGGGAGTCTTTACCCTGTAGCCCTGTCAGTTAGCTCTGTGAGCTGAGGACCACATGGGAGTCTTTACCCTGTAGCCCTGTCAGTTAGCTCTGTGGGCTGAGGACCACATGGGAGTCTTTACCCTGTAGCCCTGTCCAGTTGGCTCTGTGGGCTGGGGACCACATGGTCTTTACCCTCTAGCCCTGTCAGTTAGCTCTGTGGGCTGAGGACCACATGGGTGCTACCCTGTAGCCCTGTCCAGTTAGCTCTGTGGGCTGAGGACCACATGGGGTCTTTACCCTGTAGCCCTGTCAGTTAGCTCTGTGGGCTGAGGATCACATGGCATGGGAGTCTTTACCCTGTAGCCCTGTCAGTTAGCTCTGTGGGCTGAGGGACCACATGGGAGTCTTGCCCTGTAGCCCTGTCAGATAGCTCTGTGGGCTGAGGACCACATGGAGTCTTTACCCTGTAGCCCTGTCAGTTAGCTCTGTGGGCTGAGGACCCATGGGAGTCTTTACCCTGTAGCCCTGTCAGTTAGCTCTGTGAGCTGGGGACCACATGGGAGTCTTTTACCCTGTAGCCCTGTCAGTTGGCTCTGTGAGCTGAAGACCACATGAGAGTCTTTACCCTGTAGCCCTGTCAGTTAGCTCTGTGGGCTGAGGACCACATAAGAAGTCTTTACCCTGTAGCCCTGTCAGTTAGCTCTGTGGGCTGAAGACCACATGGGAGTCTTTACCCTGTAGCCCCTGTCAGTTAGCTCTGTGAGCTGAGGACCACATGGGGTCTTTACCCTGTAGCCCTGTCAGTTAGCTCTGTGGGCTGAGGACCACATGGGAGTCTTTACCCTGTAGCCCTGTCAGTTAGCTCTGTGAGCTGAAGACCGCATGGGGTCTTTACCCTGTAGCCCCTGTCAGTTAGCTCTGTGCGTAGAAGACCACATGGGAGTCTTTACCCTGTAGCCCTGTCAGTTGGCTCTGTGAGCTGAGGGACCATGGAGTCTTTACCCTGTAGCCCTGTCAGTTAGCTCTGTGAGCTGGGGACCACATGGGGTCTTACCCTGTAGCCCTGTCAGTTAGCTCTGTGGGCTGAGGACCACATGGGAGTCTTTACCCTGTAGCCCTGTCAGTTAGCTCTGTGAGCTGAAGACCACATGGGAGTCTTTGCCTGTAGCCCTGTCAGTTAGCTCTGTGAGCTGAGGACCACATGGTCTTTACCCTGTAGCCCTGTCAGTTAGCTCTGTGAGAGCTGAAGACCACATGAGAGTCTTTACCCTGTAGCCCTGTCAGTTAGCTCTGTGGGCTGAGGATCACATGGCATGAGTCTTTACCCTGTAGCCCTGTCAGTTAGCTCTGTGGGCTGAGGACCACATGGTAGTCTTTACCCTCTAGCCCTGTCAGTTAGCTCTGTGCGCTGAAGACCACATGGGATTCTTTGCCCTGTAGCCCTGTCAGTTAGCTCTGTGAGCTGAGGACCACATGGTAGTCTTTACCCTCTAGCCCTGTCAGTTAGCTCTGTGCGCTGAAGACCACATGGGAGTCTTTACCCTGTAGCCCTGTCAGTTAGCTCATGAGCTGAGGACCACATGGGAGTCTTTACCCTGTAGCCCTGTCAGTTAGCTCTGTGAGCTGAGGACCACATGGGGGTCTTTACCCTGTAGCCCTGTCAGTTATCTCTGTGGGCTGAAGACCACATGGGAGTCTTTACCCTGTAGCCCTGTCAGTTATCTCTGTGGGCTGAAGACCACATGGGGTCTTTACCCTGTAGCCCCTGTCAGTTAGCTCTGTGAGCTGAGGGACCACATGGGAGTCTTTACCCTGTAGCCCTGTCAGTTAGCTCTGTGAGCTGAAGACCACATGGGAGTCTTTTACCCTGTAGCCCTGTCAGTTAGCTCTGTGAGCTGAGGACCACATGGGGAGTCTTTACCCTGTAGCCCTGTCAGTTAGCTCTGGAGCTGAAGACCACATGAGTCTTTACCCTGTAGCCCTGTCAGTTAGCTCTGTGGGCTGAGGATCACATGGCATGGGAGTCTTTACCCTGTAGCCCTGTCAGTTAGCTCTGTGAGCTGAGGACCACATGGGAGTCTTTACCCTGTAGCCCTGTCAGTTAGCTCTGTGAGCTGAAGACCGCATGGGGTCTTTGCCCTGTAGCCCTGTCAGTTAGCTCTGTGCGCTGAAGACCACATGGGAGTCTTTACCCTGTAGCCCTGTCAGTTAGCTCTGTGAGCTGAAGACCACATGGGAGTCTACCCTGTAACCCCTGTCAGTTAGCTCTGGAGGCTGAAGACCACATGGGAGTCTTTACCCTGTAGCCCTGTCAGTTAGCTCTGGAGGCTGAGGACCACATGGGAGTCTTTACCCTGTAGCCCTGTCAGTTAGCTCTGTGAGCTGAAGACCACATGAGAGTCTTTTGCCTGTAGCCCTGTCAGTTAGCTCTGTGGGCTGAGGATCATGGCATGGGAGTCTTTACCCTGTAGCCCCTGTCAGTTAGCTCTGTGAGCTGAGGACCACATGGGAGTCTTTACCCTGTAGCCCTGTCAGTTAGCTCTGTGAGCTGAGACCGCATGGGGGTCTTTACCCTGTAGCCCTGTCAGTTAGCTCTGTGCGCTGAAGACCACATGGGAGTCTTTACCCTGTAGCCCTGTCAGTTAGCTCTGCCCAGGCTGAAGACCACATGGGAGTCTTTACCCTGTAGCCCTGTCATTTAGCTCTGTGAGCTGAGGACCCATGGTAGTCTTTACCCTCTAGCCCTGTCAGTTAGCTCTGTGGCTGAAGACCACATGAGGTCTTTACCCTGTAGCCCTGTCAGTTAGCTCTGTGGGCTGAAGACCACATAGGAGTCTTTACCCTGTAGCCCTGTCAGTTAGCTCTGTGAGCTGAAGACCACATGGGGGTCTTTACCCTGTAGCCCTGTCAGTTAGCTCTGAGCTGAGACCACATGGGAGTCTTTTACCCTGTAGCCCCTGTCAGTTGGCTCTGTGAGCTGAGGACCACATGGGAGTCTTTACCCTGTAGCCCTGTCAGTTAGCTCTGTGAGCTGGGGACCACATGGGGGTCTTTTACCCTGTAGCCCTGTCTCAGTTATCTCTGTGGGCTGAAGACCACATGGGAGTCTTTACCCCTGTAGCCCTGTCAGTTAGCTCTGTGAGCTGAAGACCACATAAGTCTTTACCCTGTAGCCCTGTCAGTTAGCTCTGTGAGCTGAGAAGGGCCATGGGGGTCTTTACCCTGTAGCCCCTGTCAGTTAGCTCTGTGAGCTGAGGACAGCATGGGAGTCTTTACCCTGTAGCCCTGTCAGTTAGCTCTGTGAGCTAGAAGACCACATGGGAGTCTTTAGCCTGTAGCCCTGTCAGTTATCTCTGAGCTGAGGACCACATGGGAGTCTTTACCCTGTAGCCCTGTCAGTTAGCTCTGTGAGCTGAAGACCACATGGGGTCTTTACCCTGTAGCCCTGTCAGTTAGCTCTGAGCTGAGGACCACATGAGTCTACCCTGTAGCCCTGTCAGTTGGCTCTGTGAGCTGAAGTCACATGGAGTCTTTACCCTGTAGCCCTGTCAGTTAGCTCTGTGAGCTGAGGACCACATGGGAGTCTTTACCCTGTAGCCCTGTCAGTTAGCTCTGAGCTGAAGACCACATGAGAGTCTTTACCCTGTAGCCCCTGTCAGTTAGCTCTGTGGGCTGAGGATCACATGGGAGTCTTTACCCTGTAGCCCTGTCAGTTAGCTATGTGAGCTGAAGACCACATAGGGATTCTTTACCCTGTAGCCCCCTGTCAGTTAGCTCTGTGAGCTGAGGACCACATGGGAGTCTTTACCCTGTAGCCCTGTCAGTTATCTCTGTGGGCTGAAGACCACATGGGAGTCTTTACCCTATGGCCCTGTCAGTTGGCTTGTGAGCTGAGGACCACATGGGAGTCTTTTACCCCTGTAGCCCTGTCAGTTAGCTCTGTGAGCTGAAGACCCATGGGGGTCTTTTACCCTGTAGCCCTGTCAGTTAGCTCTTGAGCTGAGGACCGCATGGGGAGTCTTTACCCTGTAGCCCTGTCAGTTAGCTCTGTGAGCTGAAGACCACATAGAGTCTTTGCAGCTGTAGCCCTGTCAGTTATCTCTGTGAGCTGAGGACCACATGGGAGTCTTTACCCAGTAGCCCTGTCAGTTGGCTCTGTGAGCTGAGGACCCACATGGGGAGTCTTTACCCTGTAGCCCTGTCAGTTAGCTCTGTGAGCTGAGGACCACATGGGGTCTTTACCCTGCCCAGCCCTGTCCAGTTGGCTCTGTGAGCTGAGGACCACATGGGGTCTTTACCCTGTAGCCCTGTCAGTTAGCTCTGTGGGATGAAGACCACATGCCATCCTGCTGATATTAGCCTCCAGTCATCCATCCTATTGATTTGGAACACATGGAACACTGAGGTCCATATGGACCCATTCTAGAACAGCAGGGACACTGAGTTCCATATGGACCCATTCTAGAACATAGGAACACTGAGGTCCATATGGACCCATTCTAGAACACAGGGAACACTGAGGTCCATATGGACCCATTAGAACACAGAACACACAGGTTCATATGGACCCATTCTAGAACACAGGGACACTGGGGCCCATGGACCCATTCCTAGATCCTTTGCATGCTGTTGTGGCCCAGTCCCAGACACAGGAGAGGGGTTAGGTAAAGATCAGTGGCATCATCATTAACACACACACACACGTTAATACAGTAGTCTCTCACGGCCTCCACATCTCTTTCAGAACACCTCTCCATTGTAATAGTGAAGTTGTTCAGTGTTTCTGTTATGTCCGTGGACAGGTAGAAACCACAGCAGAGGATTCATTGTTTAACGTGGTAAATGTCAGCTGCTCCTCTTGCCTATTGGCACCTCATTTCATCTGTAAGAACCTAGCCAATAACAGTGGATCAGTGTGAAGGGGATTGGATGATTGGACGATATAGGCGGTTGGATGAGCAATTTGAGATCGATATGTCTTGAATACCGGACATTAAATATCTCTGTACTGAATAATTCAATATAGATATATTTTATTGATATATCTCCTCTCTTTCTCTCTCCTTCTCTCTCTTCTCCTCTCTATCTCCTCTTGCCAGGGAAGGAACCGACAGCACCAAGGTTGTTTAGTTTACTATTGTCAGCTGTTCTAACCTGGCCTGGACCCACTCTCTCTCTTCCCCTCTCACTCTCCCTCTCTCTCCCCCCTCTCACTCCCCTCTCTATCTCCTCTCTCTCACTATCTCCTCTCTCTCTCTTTCTCTCCCCCTCTCACTGTCTCCTCTCTCTCTCTTTCTCTCCCCTCTATCCTCTCTCTATCTCCTCTCTCTCTCTCTCTCCCCCTCTCACTCCCTCTATCTCCATCTCCTCTCTCCCACTCCCCTCTCTCTATCTCCCCCTCTCTATCGCCATCTCCTCTGTCTCTTCCTTCTCCTCTAACGGTGGTGTCTCTCTCTCTCTCCTCTTCTCCTCCTCTAACAGTGGTGTCTCTCTCTCCTCTCCAGACTCCAGATGTTAGAGGCTATCTGTAAACACTGGGAAGGTCTATCAGCTGGCCCTGTATCTCTCTGACGCTGAGGCTCAACAGTTCCTGCGCTACACCCAGGGGTCAGAGGTCCTGATGTCCAGGGAGCGTGGGCTACCACATCGTCTGCAAGGAGGGTCAGTTCTATCCAGGTCAACCTGCTCAGGAACGTGGCCGTGCGGCAGGTCAACCCACGCCCACCATGTTCCTGTCAGATGTCGACTTCCTGCCCATGTACGGCCTCTACAGTACCTCAGGTGAGGGATAGAGATACTGTAATGTACTGCCTCTACGATTTACCTCAGGTGAGGAGAGCAGAGTACCTCAGGTGAGGGAGGAACAGAGTACCTCAGGTGAGGGATAGAGATAAATATACGGCCTCTCACGAGTACCTCAGGTGAAGTCACAGTGCTCCAGGTGAGGGGAGTGCAGTACCTCAGGGTGAGGGAGTCTGAGTACCTCAGGTGAGGAGACCGTCTGAAACGTAGAAGAAGACTGTAATGTACGGCCTCTACGAGTACCTCAGGTGAGAGCGACTCAGCTGTAGAGATACTGGAGATACTGTAATGTATAATGTCCTCTACAGTACCTCAGGTGAGGAGAACGACTCAGCCGTAGAATGCGTAATGTACGGCCTCTGACTACCTCAGGCGAGGAGAACTGACTCAGCTGTAGAGATACTGTAATGTACGGCCTCTAAAGGTACCTCAGGTGAGGGAGTCCCGACTCAGCTGTAGAGATACTGTGTCGGCCTCTCACGAGTACCTCAGGTGAGGAGAACATCACAGCTGTGAGATACTGGAGATACTGTAATGTACGGCCTCTACGAGTACCTCAGGTGAGGAGAAACTGACTCAGCTGTAGAGATACTGTAATGTATAATGTCCTCTACCAGTACCTCAGGTGAAGGAGAACTGACTCAGCTGTAGAGATACTGGAATGTCACGGCCTCCCAGTACCTCAGGTGAGGAGAATGACTCAGCTGTAGAATGCTGTAATGTATAATGTCCTCTATGAGAACCTCAGGTGAGGAGGAAACTGACTCAGCTGTAGAGAATACTGTAATGTACGGACTCTACGAGTACCTCAGGTGAGTGAACGACTCAGCTGTAGAGATACTGTAATCTCACACGGCCTCTACAGTACCTCAGGTGAGGAGAACGACTCAGCTGTAGAGATGTACTGTAATGTGCGGCCTCACGAGTACCTCAGGTGAGGAGAACTGACTCAGCTGTAGAGATGCTGTAATGTGCGGCCTCTACAGTACCTCAGGTGAGGAGAACGACTCAGCCGTAGAGGGAGACTGTAATGTATGTGTCCTCTATGAGAACCTCAGGTGAGGGAGAACGACTCAGCTGTAGAGATACTGTAATGTACGGACTCTCACAGTACCTCAGGTGAGGGAAACGACTCAGCTGTAGAATATGTGTACGGCCTCTACGGTACCTCAGGTGAGGGAAACTGACTCAGCTGTAGAGATACTGTAATTTACGGCCTCTACGAGGGACCTCAGGTGAGGAGAACGACTCAGCCGTAGAGATACTGTAATGTGCGGCCTCTCACGAGTACCTCAGGTGAGGAGAAACTGACTCAGCATTAGAGATACTGTAATGTACGGCCTCTACGAGTACCTCAGGTGAGGAGAACGTCACAGCTGTAGAGATACTGGAGATACTGTAATGTACGGCCTCTCGAGTACCTCAGGTGAGGAGAAACGACTCAGCTGTAGAGATACTGTAATGTATAATGTCCTCTACAGTACCTCAGGTGAAGGAGAACTGACTCAGCTGTAGAAATACTGGAATGTCGGCCTCTCACAGTACCTCAGGTGAGGAGAATGACTCAGCTGTAGAGATACTGTAATGTATAATGTCCTCTATGAGAACCTCAGGTGAGGGAGAACGACTCAGCTGTAGAGATACTGTAATGTACGGACTCTCTGAGTACCTCAGGTGAGTGAGAACGACTCAGCTGTAGAGATACTGTAATGTACGGCCTCTACGAGTACCTCAGGTGAGGAGAACGACTCAGCTGTAGAGATACTGTAATGTGGCGGCCTCTCACAGTACCTCAGGTGAGGGAGAACGACTCAGCTGTAGAATGCTGTAATGTGCGGCCTCTACGAGTACCTCAGGTGAGGAGCGACTCAGCGTAGAGGAGACTGTAATGTATAATGTCCTCTATGAGAACCTCAGGTGAGGAGGCTTGACTCAGCTGTAGAGATACTGTCTCTGACGGACTCTCGAGTACCTCAGGTGAGGGAAGGCGACTCAGCTGTAGAGATACTGTAATACGGCCTCTACGAGTACCTCAGGTGAGGAGAACGACTCAGCCGTAGAGATACTGTAATGTACGGCCTCTCACAGTACCTCAGGTGAGGGAAACGACTCAGCTGTAGAGATACTGTAATGTATAATGTCCTCTATGAGAACCTCAGGTGAGGGAGAACGACTCAGCTGTAGAGATACTGTAATGTACGGACTCTACGAGTACCTCAGGTGAGGGAACGGACTCAGCCGTGAGATACTGTAATGTACGGACTCTACCAGTACCTCAGGTGAGGGAGAACGACTCAGCTGTAGAGATACTGTAATGTATAATGTCCTCTATGAGAACCTCAGGTGAGGGAGAACGACTCAGCCGTAGAGATACTGTAATGTGCGGCCTCTCGAGTACCTCAGGTGAGGAGAGCGACTCAGCCGTAGAGATACCTGGAATGTCGGCCTCTACGAGTACCTCAGGTGAGGGAGAACGACTCAGCCCGTATGAGATACTGTAATGTGCGGCCTCTGAGTACCTCAGGTGAGGGAGAACGACTCAGCTGTAGAGATACTGTAATGTAGGGCCTCTACGAGTACCTCAGGTGAGGAACGACTCAGCCGTAGAATACTGGAATGTACGGCCTCACGAGGAGTACCTCAGGTGAGGAGAACGACTCAGCCCCGTAGAGGAGACTGTAATGTACGGCCTCTCCAGAGTACCTCAGGTGAGAGAACGACTCAGCAGTAGGAGACTGTAATGCGGCCTCTACGAGTACCTCAGGTGAGGGGAGAACGACTCAGCCGTAGAGGAGACTGTAATGTACGGCCTCTACAGTACCTCAGGTGAGGAGAACGACTCAGCCGTAGAGGAGACTGTAATGTACGGCCTCTACGGTACCTCCAGGTGAGGGAGAGCGACTCAGCCGTAGAGGAGACTGTAATGTACGGCCTCTACGAGTACACTCAGGTGAGGGAGAACGACTCAGCTGTAGAGATACTGTAATGTACGGCCTCTCACAGTACCTGGTGAGTGAGAACGACTCAGCCGTAGAGATACTGGAATGTACGGCCTCTACAGTACCTCAGGTGAGGGAGAACGACTCAGCCGTAGGGGAGACTGTAAATGTACGGCCTCTACGAGTACCTCAGGTGAGGGAGAACGACTCAGCCGTAGAGGAGACTGTAATGTACGGCCTCTACAGTACCTCCCAGGTGAGAGAAACGACTCAGCCGTAGGAGACTGTAATGTCGGCCTCTACGAGAGTACCTCAGGTGAGGACAACGACTCAGCCGTAGAGGAGACTGTAATGTACGGCCTCTGAGTACCTCAGGTGAGAGAACTTGACTCAGCCGTAGAGGAGACTGTAATGTACGGCCTCTCACGGTACCTCAGGTGAGGAGAACGACTCAGCCGTAGAGATACTGTAATGTACAGTACTCTACGAGTACCTCAGGTGAGGAGAACGACTCAGCCGTAGAGATACTGTAATGTACGGCCTCTGAGTACCTCAGGTGAGGAGAAACGACTCAGCTGTAGAGATACTGTAATGTATAATGTCCTCTATGAGAACCTCAGGTGAGAGAGAAACGACTCAGCTGTAGAGATACTGTAATGTACGGACTCACAGTACCTCAGGTGAGAGAACGACTCAGCCGTAGAGATACTGTAATGTACGGCCTCACAGTACCTCAGGTGAGGGAGAACGACTCAGCTGTAGAGATACTGTAATGTATAATGTCCTCTATGAGAACCTCAGGTGAGGGAGAACGACTCAGCTGTAGAGATACTGTAATGTACCGGACTCTACGAGTACCTCAGGTGAGGAGAACGACTCAACCGTAGAGATACTGTAATGTACGGACTCTATTAGTACCTCAGGTGAGGGAGAACGACTCAGCTGTAGAATACTGTAATGTATAATGTCCTCTATGAGAACCTCAGGTGAGGAGAACGACTCAGCCGTAGAGATACTGTAATGTGCGGCCTCTCGAGTACCTCAGGTGAGGGAGAGCGACTCAGCCCCAGAGATACTGGAATGTACGGCCTCTACCCAGTACCTCAGGTGAGGGAGAACGACTCAGCCGTAGAGATACTGGAATGTACGGCCTCTACGAGTACCTCAGGTGAGGGAGAAGCGACTCAGCTGTAGAGATACTGTAATGTACGGCCTCTACAGTACCTCAGGTGAGGGAGAACGACTCAGCCGTAGAGAGACTGTAATGTGCGGCCTCACGAGTACCTCAGGTGAGGGAAAACGACTCAGCCGTAGAGATACTGTAATGCGGCCTCTACGAGTACCTCAGGTAAGGAGAACGACTCAGCCGTAGAGATACTGTAATGTACGGCCTCTACGAGTACCTCAGGTGAGGAGAACGACTCAGCCGTAGAGGAGACTGTAATGTACGGCCTCTACAGGTACCTCAGGTGAGGAGAACGACTCAGCCGTAGGAGACTGTAATGTACGGCCTCTACGAGTACCTCAGGTGAGGAGAACGACTCAGCTGTAGAGATGCACTGTAATGTACGGCCTCTACGAGTACCTCAGGTGAGTGAGAACGACTCAGCCCGTAGAGGAGACTGTAATGTACTGGCCTCACGAGTACCTCAGGTGAGGGAGAACGACTCAGCCGTAGAGATACTGTAATGTACGGCCTCTACGAGTACCTCAGGTGAGGGAGAACGACTCAGCCGTAGAGATACTGTAATGTACGGCCTCTAAGAGTACCTCAGGTGAGGAGAACGACTCAGCCGTAGAGATACTGTAATGTGCGGCTCTACGAGTACCTCAGGTGAGGGAGAACGACTCAGCCGTAGAGGAGACTGTAATGTACGGCCTCTACGAGTACCTCAGGTGAGGAGAACGACTCAGCCGTAGAGGAGACTGTAATGTACGGCCTCTACGAGTACCTCAGGTGAGGAGAACGACTCAGCCGTAGGGAGGTACTGTAATGTGCGGCCTCTATGAGTACCTCAGGTGAGGGAGAACGACTCAGCCGAGAGGAGACTGTAATGTACGGCCTCTACAGTACCTCAGGTGAGGAGAACGACTCAGCCGTAGATACTGTAATGTGCGGCCTCACGAGTACCTCAGGTGAGGAGAACGACTCAGCCGTAGAGATACTGTAATGTATAATGTCCTCTACGAGTACCTCAGGTGAGGAGAACGACTCAGCCGTAGAGATACTGGAGATACTGGAATGTACGGCCTCTCACGAGTACCTCAGGTGAGGGAGAACGACTCAGCTGTAGAGATACTGTAATGCACGGCCTCTACGAGTACCTCAGGTGAGGGAGAACGACTCAGCCGAGAGGAGACTGTAATGTGCGGCCTCTACAGTACCTCAGGTGAGGGAGAACGACTCAAATAGAGATACTGTAATGTACGGCCTCTCATGAGTACCTCAGGTAAGGGAGAACGACTCAGCCGTAGAGATACTGTAATGTACGGCCTCTCACAGTACCTCAGGTGAGGGAGAACGACTCAGCCGTAGGGGAGACTGTAATGTACGGCCTCTACGAGTACCTCAGGTGAGGGAGAACGACTCAGCCGTAGAGAGGAGACTGTAATGCACGGCCTCTACGAGTACCTCGGAGGTGAGGAGAACGACTCAGCCGTAGAGGAGACTGTAATACACGGCCTCTACGAGTACCTCCCAGGTGAGGAGAAAATGACTCAGCTGTAGAGATACTGTAATGTACGGCCTCTACGAGTACCTCAGGTGAGGGAGAACGACTCAGCGTAGAGGAGACTGTAATGTACGGCCTCTACGAGTACCTCAGGTGAGGGAGAACGACTCAGCCGTAGAGATACTGTAATGTACGGCCTCACGAGTACCTCAGGTGAGGAGAACGACTCAGCCGTAGAGATACTGTAATGTGCGGCCTCTAAGAGTACCTCAGGTGAGGGAGAACGACTCAGCCGTAGAGATACTGTAATGTGCGGCCTCTACGAGTACCTCAGGTGAGGGAGAACGACTCAGCCGTAGAGATACTGTAATGTGCGGCCTCACGAGTACCTCAGGTGAGGAGAACGACTCAGCCGTAGAGATACTGTAATGTATAATGTCCTCTACGAGTACCTCAGGTGAGGGAGAACGAGTACCTCAGGTGAGGGAGAACGAGTACCTCAGGTGAGGGAGAACGACTCAGCTGTAGAGGAGACTGTAGCGTATAATATTCTCTTCTAACTCTGGGGTCACATTGCTGGGGAAACTTCTAGATCTCAGAGGGGTGTGAGGAGAGTGACTTTCTAACCCTGAGCTACAGTATTGTATTTGGCTTTGTTACCTGTCTGTCTGTCTGTCTGTCTGTCTGTCTGTCTGTCTGTCTGTCTGTCATGTTATACTGTAGTAACGTCAGGATCATTATGTCCCCGTAATGTTAGAATGACTCCATCTCTGTCCCCTGTAACAAGTCTGTAGTTCAGCTGGACATGGCTAACAACATGAAAGCTCTGTGACGTCCCTGTAACGTCCCTGTAACAAGTCTGTAGTTCAGCTGGACATGGCTAACAACATGAAGGCTCTGTGACGTCCCTGTAATGTCCCTGTAACGTCCCTGTAACAAGTCTGTAGTTCAGCTGGACATGGCTAACAACATGAAGGCTCTGTGACGTCCCTGTAACGTCCCTGTAACAAGTCTGTAGTTCAGCTGGACATGGCTAACAACATGAAAGCTCTGTGACGTCCCTGTAACGTCCCTGTAACAGGTCTGTAGTTCAGCTGGACATGGCTAACAACATGAAGGCTGGACGTCCCTGTAACGTCTCTGTAACGTCTCTGTAACGTCTCTGTAACGTCCCTGTAACGTCTCTGTAACGTCCCTGTAACGTCTCTGTAACGTCCCTGTAACGTCTCTGTAACGTCCCTGTAACGTCTCTGTAACGTCTCTGTAACGTCTCTGTAACGTCCCTGTAACGTCCCTGTAACGTCTCTGTAACGTCCCTGTAACGTCTCTGTAACGTCCCTGTAACGTCTCTGTAACGTCCCTGTAACGTCCCTGTAACGTCTCTGTAACGTCCCTGTAACGTCTCTGTAACGTCCCTGTAACGTCTCTGTAACGTCTCTGTAACGTCCCTGCAGGAAGTCAGTGGTACAGCTGGACATGGCTAACAGCAGAGCGTTGGTGGTGCCGGCCTTCGAGACGCTCCGTTACCGCCTGTCTTACCCCAAGTCCAAGGCCGAGCTGCTGTCCCAACTGGACATGGGGACTCTATTCACCTTCAGGTAAAAACACATGTAGCTGCTGTCCCAACTGGACATGGGGACTCTATTCACCTTCAGGTCAAAACACATGTAGCTGCTGTCCCAACTGGACACGGGGACTCTATTCACCTTCAGGTAAAAACACATGTAGCTGCTGTCCCAACTGGACATGGGGACTCTATTCACCTTCAGGTAAAAACACATGAAGCTGCTGTCCCAACTGGACACGGGGACTCTATTCACCTTCAGGTCAAAACACATGTAGCTGCTGTCCCAACTGGACATGGGGACTCTATTCACCTTCAGGTAAAAACACATGTAGCTGCTGTCCCAACTGGACATGGGGACTCTATTCACCTTCAGGTAAAAACACATGTAGCTGCTGTCCCAACTGGACATGGGGACTCTATTCACCTTCAGGTAAAAACACATGTAGCTGCTGTCCCAACTGGACATGGGGACTCTATTCACCTTCAGGTAAAAACACATGTAGCTGCTGTCCCAACTGGACATGGGGACTCTATTCACCTTCAGGTCAAAACACATGTAGCTGCTGTCCCAACTGGACATGGGGACTCTATTCACCTTCAGGTAAAAACACATGAAGCTGCTGTCCCAACTGGACACGGGACTCTATTCACCTTCAGGTCAAAACACATGTAGCTGCTGTCCCAACTGGACACGGGGACTCTATTCACCTTCAGGTCAAAACACATGTAGCTGCTGTCCCAACTGGACATGGGGACTCTATTCACCTTCAGGTAAAAACACATGTAGCTGCTGTCCCAACTGGACACGGGGACTCTATTCACCTTCAGGTAAAACACATGTAGCTGCTGTCCCAACTGGACACGGGGACTCTATTCACCTTCAGGTAAAACACATGTAGCTGCTGTCCCAACTGGACACGGGGACTCTATTCACCTTCAGGTAAAAAACACATGTAGCTGCTGTCCCAACTGGACACGGGGACTCTATTCACCTTCAGGTAAAACACATGTAGCTGC
Source organism: Oncorhynchus nerka (assembly GCF_034236695.1). Classification (NCBI taxonomy): domain Eukaryota; kingdom Metazoa; phylum Chordata; class Actinopteri; order Salmoniformes; family Salmonidae; genus Oncorhynchus; species Oncorhynchus nerka. Next base: position 14,347 of record NW_027038592.1, read on the forward strand.
TGTCCCAACTGGACACGGGGACTCTATTCACCTTCAGGTAAAAACACATGTAGCTGCTGTCCCAACTGGACACGGGGACTCTATTCACCTTCAGGTAAAAACACATGTAGCTGCTGTCCCAACTGGACACGGGGACTCTATTCACCTTCAGGTAAAAACACATGTAGCTGCTGTCCCAACTGGACACGGGGACTCTATTCACCTTCAGGTAAAAACACATGTAGCTGCTGTCCCAACTGGACACGGGGACTCTATTCACCTTCAGGTAAAAACACATGTAGCTGCTGTCCCAACTGGACATGTTCTGAACGTATACCTGGTCTGAACTTGTGTTCCCCTCCACCTGTACCCCCACTGGGCGGTTTCTAAACGTCTGTTCCCCTCCGCCTGTACCCTATCTTCCTTTCTACTCTGTTTAAATAAAGTGAAGAAATACCTACACATGTTATTTAAAAACAAAGCACTTAAAGGGATGGCCCACTGGGCCAGTGTTCTGAACTTAAAGGGATGGCCCACTGGGCCAGTGTTCTGAACTTAAAGGGATGGCCCGCTGGGCCAGTGTTCTGAACAAAGGGATGGGACGCTGGGCCAGCGTTCTGAACAAAGGGATGGGACGCTGGGCCAGCGTTCTGAACTTAAAGGGATGGGACGCTGGGCCAGCGTTCTGAACTTAAAGGGATGGCCCACTGGGCCAGTGTTCTGAACTTAAAGGGATGGCCCAAAGGATGGCCCACTGGGCCAGTGTTCTGAACTTAAAGGGATGGATGGCCCACTGGGCCAGTGTTCTGAACTTAAAGGGATGGGGCTGGGCCAGTGTTCTGAACAAAGGGATGGCCCACTGGGCCAGTGTTCTGAACTTAAAGGGATGGACGCTGGGGCAGTGTTCTGAACTTAAAGGGATGGCCCACTGGGCCAGTGTTCTGAACTTAAAGGGATGGCCCACTGGGCCAGTGTTCTGAACTTAAAGGGATGGGACGCTGGGCCAGTGTTCTGAACTTAAAGGGATGGCCCGCTGGGCCAGTGTTCTGAACTTAAAGGGATGGGACGCTGGGCCAGCGTTCTGAACTTAAAGGATGGCCCACTGGGCCAGCGTTCTGAACTTAAAGGGATGGGACGCTGGGCCAGTGTTCTGAACTTAAAGGGATGGGACGCTGGGCCAGTGTTCTGAACTTAAAGGGATGGGACGCTGGGCCAGCGTTCTGAACTTAAAGGGATGGGACGCTGGGCCAGCGTTCTGAACTTAAAGGGATGGCCCACTGGGCCAGTGTTCTGAACTTAAAGGGATGGGACGCTGGGCCAGTGTTCTGAACTTAAAGGATGGGGACGCTGGGCCAGCGTTTCTGAACTTAAAGGGATGGGACGCTGGGCCAGTGTTCTGAACTTAAAGGGATGGCCCACTGGGCCAGCGTTCTGAACTTAAAGGGATGGCCCACTGGGCCAGTGTTCTGAACTTAAAGGGATGGGGCTGGGCCAGTGTTCTGAACTTAAAGGGATGGCCCGCTGGGCCAGTGTTCTGAACTTAAAGGGATGGGGACGCTGGGCCAGTGTTCTGAACTTAAAGGGATGGCCCGCTGGGCCGTGTTCTGAACTTAAAGGGATGGGACGCTGGGCCAGTGTTCTGAACAAAGGGATGGTTCGCTGGGCCAGCGTTCTGAACTTAAAGGGATGGGACGCTGGGCCAGCGTTCTGAACTTAAAGGGATGGCCCGCTGGGCCAGTGTTCTGAACTTAAAGGGATGGGGCTGGGCCAGTGTTCTGAACTTAAAGGGATGGCCCGCTGGGCCAGCGTTCTGAACTTAAAGGATGGGGCTGGGCCAGTGTTCTGAACTTAAAGGATGGGACGCTGGGCCAGCGTTCTGAACTTAAAGGGATGGCCCACTGGGCCAGCGTTCTGAACTTAAAGGGATGGCCCGCTGGGCCAGTGTTCTGAACTTAAAGGGATGGCCCACTGGGCCAGTGTTCTGAACTTAAAGGGATGGCCCACTGGGCCAGTGTTCTGAACTTAAAGGGATGGGACGCTGGGCCAGCGTTCTGAACTTAAAGGGATGGCCCACTGGGCCAGTGTTCTGAACTTAAAGGGATGGGACGCTGGGCCAGCGTTCTGAACTTAAAGGGATGGGACACATTCTCATTAGCCAGCAGCAGCACAGATGTTACTCTACCAACGCCTGCCCAACGACTGAAACGATCATTTAAGGTACAACATCAATCTTACTCGGGCTCTAAGGGATAAAGGGATGCCTAGTTAAATAAATAAAGACTGCCTCCTGGTGTCTAAATACAAGCAGCAGTGTAGGTGTTTGTCTTTCAACACAGAGATCGTTTTGATCATTAACATGACAGATTGAGCCACAGAGCCCAGATAGTTAGGTTCAATCACACCTCAGCTAGAAGACTCCCAGATAGTTGTGTTCAATCACTACTCAGCTAGAAGACTCCCAGATAGTTGGGTTCAATCACTCCTCAGCTACCTACACTCTAACCACTAGGTTACCTGCCACCTCTACACTCTAACCACTAGAGCTACCCTGCCACCCACTCTACACTCTAAACCACTAGGCTACCCTGCCACCTCTACACTCCAACCACCAGGCTACCCTGCCTCCTCTCACTCTAGCCACTAGGCTACCCTGCCACCTCTACCTCTAACCACTAGGCTACCCTGCCACCTCACACTCTAACCACTAGGCTACCCTGCCACCTCTACACTCAAACCACTAGGCTACCCTGCCACCTCTACACTCTAGCCACTAGGCTACCCTGCCACCTCTACACTCTCTAAACCACTAGGTTACCTGCCCCCTCTACACTCTAACCACTAGGCTACCCTGCCACCTCTACACTCTAACCACTAGGCTACCCTGCCGCCTCTACACTCCAACCACCAAGCTACCCTGCCGCCTCTACACTCTAACCACTAGGCTACCCTGCCACCTCTACACTCCTAACCACTAGGCTACCCTGCCACCTCTACACTCTAACCACTAGGCTACCCTGCCACCTCTACACTCTAACCACTAGGCTACCCTGCCACCTCTACACTCTAACCACTAGGCTACCCTGCCATCTCTACACTCTAACCACTAGGCTACCCTGCACCCCACAATCCCTCCTCTCCCTCCTTGGCTATAAAGTATTGAATGTTGAATCCTACTTCCTGTTCTCCTGCTTAGATACCATGTCTGGACGAAGGGTCATGCTCCCACTAACTTTGCTAAGTGGAGGACTGCCACCACGCCGTACAGAGTCCAGTGGGAAGCGGACTTTGAACCCTACGTGATGGTGAGACGGGACAGTCCAGAGTACGACAGACGCTTCGTTGGCTTTGGGTGGAATAAAGTGGCTCATATTATGGAGCTGGATGCTGGTACTGGACACACCTTTAGCCATCACTCTGTCACTCACAGGTACTGGATACACCTTTAGCCATCACTCTGTCACTCACAGGTACTGGATACACCTTTACCCATCACTTTGTCACTCACAGGTACTGGATACACCTTTACCCATCACTCTGTCACTCACAGGTACTGGATACACCTTTAGCCATCACTCTGTCACTCACAGGTACTGGACACACCTTTACCCATCACTCTGTCACTCACAGGTACTGGATACACCTTTACCCATCACTTTGTCACTCACAGGTACTGGATACACCTTTACCCATCACTTTGTCACTCACAGGTACTGGATACACCTTTACCCATCACTCTGTCACTCACAGGTACTGGACACACCTTTACCCATCACTCTGTCACTCACAGGTACTGGACACGCCTTTACCCATCACTCTGTCACTCACAGGTACTGGACACACCTTTACCCATCACTCTGTCACTCACAGGTACTGGATACACCTTTACCCATCACGCTGTCACTCACAGGTACTGGATACACCTTTACCCATCACTCTGTCACTCACAGGTACTGGATACACCTTTAACCATCACTCTGTCACTCACAGGTACTGGACACACCTTTACCATCACTCTGTCACTCACAGGTACTGGACACACCTCTTTACCATCACTCTGTCACTCACAGGTACTGGATACACCTTTACCCATCACTCTGTCACTCACAGGTACTGGATACACCTTTACCCATCACTCTGTCACTCACAGGTACTGGACACACCTTTACCATCACTCTGTCACTCACAGGTACTGGACACACCTTTAGCCATCACTCTGTCACTCACAGGTACTGGACACACCTTTAGCCATCACTCTGTCACTCACAGGTACTGGACACACCTTTACCATCACTCTGTCACTCACAGGTACTGGACACACCTTTACCATCACTCTGTCACTCACAGGTACTGGACACACCTTTACCATCACTCTGTCACTCACAGGTACTGGACACACCTTTACCATCACTCTGTCACTCACAGGTACTGGATACACCTTTACCATCACTCTGTCACTCACAGGTACTGGACACACCTTTACCATCACTCTGTCACTCACAGGTACTGGACACACCTCTTTACCATCACTCTGTCACTCACAGGTACTGGACACACCTCTTTACCATCACTCTGTCACTCACAGGTACTGGACACACCTCTTTACCATCACTCTGTCTCAGTATGAGTTAGTCTTTAGTGTTTCTAACTCTGTCCTCTCTTCCAGCAGTATGAGTTAGTGATGCTGTCTTAGTGTTTCTAACTCTGTCCTCTGTCCTCTCTTCCAGGAGTATGAGTTAGTGATGCTGTCTTAGTGTTTCTAACTCTGTCCTCTCTTCCAGCAGTATGAGTTAGTGATGCTGTCTTAGTGTTTCTAACTCTGTCCTCTCTTCCAGCAGTATGAGTTAGTGATGCTGTCTTAGTGTTTCTAACTCTGTCCTCTCTTCCAGCAGTATGAGTTAGTGATGCTGTCTTAGTGTTTCTAACTCTGTCCTCTGTCCTCTCTTCCAGGAGTATGAGTTAGTGATGCTGTCTTAGTGTTTCTAACTCTGTCCTCTCTTCCAGCAGTATGAGTTAGTGATGCTGTCTTAGCGATTCTAACTCTGTCCTCTGTCCTCTCTTCCAGGAGTATGAGTTAGTGATGCTGTCTTAGTGTTTCTAACTCTGTCCTCTCTTCCAGCAGTATGAGTTAGTGATGCTGTCTTAGTGTTTCTGTCCTCTGTCCTCTCTTCCAGGAGTATGAGTTAGTGATGCTGTCTTAGTGTTTCTAACTCTGTCCTCTCTTCCAGCAGTATGAGTTAGTGATGCTGTCTTAGTGTTTCTAACTCTGTCCTCTCTTCCAGCAGTATGAGTTAGTGATGCTGTCTTAGTGTTTCTAACTCTGTCCTCTCTTCCAGGAGTATGAGTTAGTGATGCTGTCTTAGTGTTTCTAACTCTGTCCTCTCTTCCAGCAGTATGAGTTAGTGATGCTGTCTTAGTGATTCTAACTCTGTCCTCTCTTCCAGCAGTATGAGTTAGTGATGCTGTCTTAGTGTTTCTAACTCTGTCCTCTCTTCCAGCAGTATGAGTTAGTGATGCTGTCTTAGTGTTTCTAACTCTGTCCTCTGTCCTCTCTTCCAGCAGTATGAGTTAGTGATGCTGTCTTAGTGTTTCTAACTCGGTCCTCTGTCCTCTCTTCCAGCAGTATGAGTTAGTGATGCTGTCTTAGTGATTCTGTCCTCTGTCCTCTCTTCCAGGAGTATGAGTTTGTGGTTCTGCCCAACGCCTATATGATCCACATGCCTCACGCTCCCAGTTTCGACATCACCAAGTTCCGGTCCAACAAGCAGTACCGTCTGTCTGAAGACCCTGAAGAGGAGTTTCAACAGAACATGTCTAGACGGTGCGGCTTCGCTGCCCTCAAATACATGACTGCAGAGAACAACAGCTAGCCAACACCGATGAGCCAGGACACTCTGACCCGTTATTGACTACACTACCCATAACCCTCTCCTCTAAGGCTGTCTAGGACTACACTTCTACCGAGGAGAGGGAAAGGGATTCTAAGGACAGTCGATGTAGGGGAGTCGGGAGTGGACAGAACGGTTACTAAAGACTCTTACTACGAACTCTGATCCGTTATTGACTACACTACCCATAACACCCTTCTCTAAGGCTGTCTAGGACTACACCTCTACGGAGGAGAGGGAAAGGGTGGATTCTAAGGACAGTCGATGTAGGGGAGTGGACAGAACGGTTACTAAAGACTCTTACTACGAACTCTGACCTTTGTGCCAACCGATCATGAGGTTTTAAATTGTGAGCTCTGCTTCTTGTGAACTCTCACCTTTTAATTTGGGGTTATGACCTGGTTTAACCAACTGAAGGGTAACCGGGGGTAACCGTAAGGTCGTTGTGTCCCAAACATTGTTTTTTTTACCCCTTCCCGTGGACGGATGGAGCTTCTGTCCAGAAGTTGCAGACCTGGTTTCTATCTGGGAGAGGAAGCTGTTGCTGTGAATGTTGAGTCAATACAGGGCTGGTTTGGACTCATACAACTCTCTGTTCTTCTCTAACAATAGAACTGGGCATCACTATGGGAGGGAAGGAAGGAGGGAGGAAGGGAGGGAGGGAGAGCGGGGAGAGAGACTGACTGTAGCCCTGGACTTGGAAAGCAGACAAGACATTTGTTCTCTGGGCCATATCTAGAAGACCAGCTGCTCATTCACAGCTGCTGTTTGTTGTGCTAAATGTAATATGGTATGTGTGTGTCTGCCTCCCTCCCTCCCTCCCTCCCTGCCTCTCTCCCTCCCTGCCTCTCTCCCTCCCTGCCTCTCTCCCTCCCTGCCTCTCTCTCTCTCCCTCCCTCCCTGCCTCTCTCCCTCCCTGTCTCTCCCTGCCTCTATCCCTCCCTGTCTCCCTCCCTGCCTCTCTCCCTCCCTGTCTCCCTCCCTCCCTGCCTCTCTGTCTCCCTCCCTCCCTGCCTCTCTCCCTCCCTGTCTCCCTCCCTCCTGTCTCCCTCCCTGTCTGCCTCCCTCCCTCCCTCCCTCCCTGTCTCCCTCCCTCCTCCCTCCCTCCCTCCCTGTCTGCCTCCCTCCCTCCCTCCCTGTCTCCCTCCCTCCCTCCCTCCCTCCCTGTCTGCCTCCTCCCTCTCCCCTCCCTCCCTCCCTGTCTGCCTCCCCTCCCTCCCTCCCTCCCTGTCTGCCTCCCTCCCGGTCTCCCTCTCTCCCTCCCTCCCCCCGGTCTCCATCCCTGTCTGCCTCCCTCCCTCCCTCCCTGTCTGCCTCCCTCCCTCCCTCCCGGTCTCCATCCCTGTCTGCCTCCCTCCCTGTCTGCCTCCCTCCCTGTCTGCCTCCTCCCTCCCGGTCTCCCTCTCTCCCTCCCTCCCGGTCTCCCTCCCTGTCTCCCTCCCTGTCTGCCTCCCTCCCTGTCTCCCTCCCTGTCTCCCTCCCCCTGCCTCCCTCCCTCCCTGCCTGTCTCCCTCCCTCCCTCCCTGTCTCCCTCCCTGTCTCCCTCCCTCCCTCCCTGTCTCCCTCCTGCCTCCCTCCTGTCTGCCTCCCTCCCTGCCTCCCTCCCTGTCTCCCTCCCTCCCTGCCTCCCTCCCTCCCGGTCTCCCCTCTCTCCCTGTCTCCCTCCCTGCCTCCTCCCTGTCTCCCGTTCTCCCTCCCTCCCTGTCTCCCTCCCCTGCCTCCCTCCCTGTCTCCCTCCCTGTCTCCCTCCCTGCCTCCCTCCCTGTCTCCCTCCCTGCCTCCCTCCCTGTCTCCCCTCCCTGTCTCCCTCCTGCCTCCCTCCCTGCCTCCCTCCCTGTCTCCCTGCCTCCCTCCCCTGTCTCCCTCCCTCCCTGCCTCCCTCCCTCCCTGTCTCCCTGCCTCCTCCCTGTCTCCCCTGCCTCCCTCCCTCCCTGTCTCCCTCCTTCCCTCCCCTGTCTCCCTCCCTGTCTCCCTCCCTCCCTGTCTCCCTGCCTCCCTCCCTCCCTCCTTCCCTCCTCCCTGCCTCCCTGTCTCCCTCCCTCCCTCCCTCCCTCCCTGTCTCCAGGACAAATGTTTAGCGAGGACTGAGGAGAGTGAACAGAAAGCTTTGAAGCATTGTGTGCTTTACATTATGTCTGTACACTGCAAATCAGAACTTTAATTTTTCTCTCCATGTGCCGTAAAATAATAAAACAATTTAACTGACAGACAACGTATCCAAGATTCAGTCTCATAAAAATGATGTTTCTCAGGGATAAGAGACAAAAACATCAGAGCCTCAACAGAATCAGAAACGTCGTGCGGAGTCTGGATGACTGACACATTCTGAGTCCCAAATGGCTCCTTATTCCCTATGTAGTGCACTACTTTAGACCTGAGCCCTATTCCCTATATAGTGCACTACTTTAGACAAGAGCCCTATTCCCTATATAGTGCACTACTATAGACCAGGGCCCTATTCCCTATATAGTACACTACTTTAGACCAGAGCCCTATTCCCTATATAGTGCACTACTATAGACCAGAGCCCTATTCCCTATATAGTACACTACTATAGAACAGGGCCCTATTCCCTATATAGTACACTACTATAGACCAGAGTCCTATTCCCTATATAGTGCACTACTATAGACCAGAGTCCTATTCCCTATATAGTGCACTACTATAGACCAGAGCCCTATTCACTATATAGTACACTACTATAGACCAGAGCCCTATTAGTGCACTACATAGGGAATAGTGTGCCATAGTGAGCTACTCCGTCTGCTAGGTTTAGTTCCAGTCTGATATGGATCAGAACCAGCCTCCCGGATCAGATGACAGTACAGGGTTGATATGGATCAGAACCAGCCTCCCGGGTCAGATGACAGTACAGGGTTGATATGGATCAGAACCAGCCTCCCGGGTCAGATGACAGTACAGGGTTGATATGGATCAGAACCAGCCTCCCGGGTCAGGTGACAGTACAGGGTTGATATGGACCAGAACCAGCCTCCCGGGTCAGATGACAGTACAGGGATGATATGGATCAGAACCAGCCTCCCGGGTCAGATGACAGTACAGGGTTGATATGGATCAGAACCAGCCTCCCGGGTCAGGTGACAGTACAGGGTTGATATGATCAGAACCAGTCTCCCGGGTCAGATGACAGTACAGGGTTGAAATGGATCAGAACCAGTCTCCCGGGTCAGATGACAGTACAGGGTTGATATGGATCAGAACCAGCCTCCCGGGTCAGATGACAGTACAGGGTTGATATGGATCAGAACCAGCCTCCCGGGTCAGGTGACAGTACAGGGTTGATATGGACCAGAACCAGCCTCCCGGGTCAGATGACAGTACAGGGATGATATGGATCAGAACCAGCCTCCCGGGTCAGATGACAGTACAGGGTTGATATGGATCAGAACCAGCCTCCCGGGTCAGATGACAGTACAGGGTTGATATGGATCAGAACCAGCCTCCCGGGTCAGATGACAGTACAGGGTTGAAATGGATCAGAACCAGTCTCCCGGGTTAGATGACAGTACAGGGTTGATATGGATCAGAACCAGCCTCCCGGGTCAGGTGACAGTACAGGGTTGATATGATCAGAACCAGCCTCCCGGGTCAGATGACAGTACAGGGTTGATATGATCAGAACCAGCCTCCCGGGTCAGATGACAGTACAGGGTTGAAATGGATCAGAACCAGCCTCCCGGGTCAGATGACAGTACAGGGTTGATATCAGAACCAGCCTCCCGGGTCAGATGACAGTACAGGGTTGATATGGATCAGAACCAGCCTCCCGGGTCAGATGACAGTACAGGGTTGATATGGATCAGAACCAGCCTCCCGGGTCAGATGACAGTACAGGGTTGATATGGATCAGAACCAGCCTCCCGGGTCAGATGACAGTACAGGGTTGATATGGATCAGAACCAGCCTCCCGGGTCAGGTGACAGTACAGGGTTGATATGGATCAGAACCAGCCTCCCGGGTCAGATGACAGTACAGGGTTGATATGGATCAGAACCAGCCTCCCGGGTCAGATGACAGTACAGGGTTGATATGGATCAGAACCAGCCTCCCGGGTCAGATGACAGTACAGGGTTGATATGGATCAGAACCAGCCTCCCGGGTCAGATGACAGTACAGGGTTGATATGATCAGAACCAGCCTCCCGGGTCAGATGACAGTACAGGGTTGAAATGGATCAGAACCAGCCTCCCGGGTCAGATGACTGTACAGGAACAGTACAAGGTCATCCAGCCCGTGTGTATTCAGGATGTATCTACACCGGAAGTGAGTTTCTGACGGATCCAGAGCATCGTTTTACCCACTATGACTGGACAATCTGTGTGGCAGTTTGTTGAACAAATGTATAATATATTTGGTTTTAAACACGCACTCACACACACAGACACACACACCCACATCTTGTCTTCATGATACCACTCTGTTAGTATCCTTGCTTCTGACTCCACCCCCCTCTCTCCAAGCAGGAAGTGGAGCATAAACCAATCAGCTCATGGTTGATCCTTTTTTCTGTTGTCAGTTAATTCCATTCGTTACGTATCAGTGTGTGTTGACAGTCGTCAGGTGGGAAACGAGCACGCCAGTGGAACTGAGCCGGGTGCTGTGTCCTGTTGAAGAGGGAAGCTGTGGAGGCTGGAGGGATGGATGGACATTCAAAATGGAGGATTCAGAACCTCAGGACAGATGGAGCTCCGCCCCCTTGGGAAGCCAGTCAGAACTATAGATGTGTAACTAGGTGGGGAGCTGCCAGACAGACTATGCCAGACAGACACTGATGCTGCTGCTTCCTGAATGAAAACTAATGAGTGGATCAGTGTTGTTTTCTTCAGTCTGTCACAACTGCTGCTATAACAGCCTCCACTCTTCGCTTTCAGATTTTTGTGGCCCCCATCCAATCAAAGTGGCCCATCCCTGATATAGAAAGACACAACATCACCAACATCAACTCTTCAGCTTTCCACTGAGGACACTTTCCACTAGATGTTGGAAACATTTCTGCTATAACAGCCTCCACTCTTCTAGGACTGCTTTCCACTAGATGTTGGAACATTGCTGCTATAACAGCCTCCACTCTTCTGGGAAGGCTTTCCACTAGATGTTGGAACATTGCTGCTATAACAGCCTCCACTCGTCTGGGAAGGCTTTCTGCTAGATGTTGGAACATTGCTGCTATAACAACCTCCACTCTTCTCGGAAGGATTTCCACTAGATGTTGGAACATTGCTGCTATAACAGCCTCCACTCTTCTGGGAAGGCTTTCCACTAGATGTTGGAACATTGCTACTATAACAGCCTCCACTCTTCTGGGAAGGCTTTCCACTAGATGTTGGGACATTGCTGCTATAACAGCCTCCACTCTTCTGGGAAGGCTTTCCACTAGATGTTGGAACATTGCTGCTATAGCAGCCTCCACTCTTCTGGGAAGGCTTTCCACTAGATTTTGGGACATTGCTGCTATAACAGCCTCCACTCTTCTGGGAAGGCTTTCCACTAGATGTTGGAACATTGCTGCTATAACAGCCTCCACTCTTCTGGGAAGGCTTTCCACTAGATTTTGGGACATTGCTGCTATAACAGCCTCCACTCTTCTGGGAAGGCTTTCCACTAGATGTTGGAACATTGCTGCTATAACAGCCTCCACTCTTCTGGGAAGGCTTTCCACTAGATGTTGGAACATTGCTGCTATAACAGCCTCCACTCTTCTGGGAAGGCTTTCCACTAGATGTTGGAACATTGCTGCAGGGACTATTCTGGGAAGGCTTTCCACAGCCTACTATAACGGGCCTCCACTGATGTTGGGAAGGCTTTCGGGCCCTGATGTTGAACATTGCTGCGTTCAAATGTGATCCCAGCCTCCACTCTTCTGGGAAGGCTTTCCACTAGATGTTGGAACATTGGCCTCCACTCTTTGGGAAGGTCTAGATGTTGGAACATTCTGTGCACTCTTTGCTTTCCACTAGATGTTGGAACATTGCTGCTATAACCTTCCACTCTTCTGGGAAGGCTTTCTAGATGTTGGAACATTGCTCTATAACAGCCTCCACTCTTCTGGGAAGGTGCTAGATGTTGGAACATTGCTGCTATAACCTCCATCTTGCTTTCCACTAATAATTCTACTAAAAACTCTTTAGGCTTTCCACTAGATGTTGGAACAGTTGCTATAACAACCTCCACTCTTTGACAATTTCCACTAGATGTTGGAACATGCTGCTATAACAGCCTCCATGCTTTCCACTGATGTTAACATTGCTGCTATCAAAGAAAAGGCTTTCAAGATGTTGGAACATTGTTATAACAGCCCACTCTTCTGGAAGGCTTTCCCTAGATGTTGGAACATTGTTAACACCCTCACTCTTCTGGGAAGGCTTTCCACTAGATGTTGGAACATTGCTGCTATAACAGCCTCCACTCTTCTGGGAAGGCTTTCCACTAGATGTAGGAAATTGCTGCTTAACCAGCCTCACTCTTCTAGGCTTTCCACTAGATGTTGGAACATTGCTACTATAACCCCCACTCTTCTGGGAAGGCCCTAGATGTTGGAACATTGCTGACTATTCAGCCACAAGAGAATTACCCCAGTCTAGCCCTGGTAATGTTAAACCCTCAGTCTAGTCCATTATGATAATATCTTGGAAATAATTCAAAAACCTTTAACATTGTTAAGTTGACAATCCTCACTCTTCTGGGAAGGCTTTCCCTAGATGTTGGAACATTGTTAAACCCTCAGTCTAGTCCTGGTAATGTTAAACCCCCAGTCTAGTTGGGCCCTGGTAATGTTAAACCCTCAGTCTAGCCCTGGTAATGTTAAACCCTCAGTCTAGCCCTGGTTATGTTAAACCCCAGTCTAGCCCTGGTAATGTTAAACCCTCAGTCACAAGAGAAAGCCCTGGTAATGTTAAACCCCAGTCTAGCCCTGGTAATGTTAAACCCCCAGTCTAGCCCTGGTAATGTTAAACCCTCAGTCTAGCCCTGGTAATGTTAAACCCCAGTCAGTCTAGCCCTGGTAATGTTAAACCCTCAGTAACCCTAGCCCTGATCTTATGTTAAACCCTCAGTCTAGCCCTGGTAATGTTAAACCCTCAGTCTAGCCCTGGTAATGTTAAACCCCAGTCTAGCCTAGTAATGTTAAACCCCCAGTCTAGCCCTGGTAATGTTAAACCCCCAGTCTAGCCCTGGTAATGTTAAACCCTCAGTCTAGCCCTGGTAATGTTAAACCCTCAGTCTAGCCCTGGTAATGTTAAACCCCCAGTCTAGCCCTGGTAATGTTAAACCCCAGTCTAGCCCTGGTAATGTTAAACCCCCTGGTAAGTAAAGCCCTGGTAATGTTAAACCCTCAGTCTAGCCCTGGTAATGTTAAACCCTCAGTCTAGCCCTGGTAATGTTAAACCCTCAGTCTAGCCCTGGTAATGTTAAACCCCCAGTCTAGCCCTGGTAATGTTAAACCCCCAGTCTAGCCCTGGTAATGTTAAACCCTCAGTCTAGCCCTGGTAATGTTAAACCCAGTCTAGCCCTGGTAATGTTAAACCCTCAGTCTAGCCCTGGTAATGTTAAACCCCCAGTCTAGCCCTGGTAATGTTAAACCCTCAGTCTAGCCCTGGTAATGTTAAACCCCCAGTCTAGCCCTGGTAATGTTAAACCCTCAGTCTAACCCTGGTAATGTTAAACCCCCGGTCTAACCCTGGTAATGTTAAACCCTCAGTCTAGCCCTGGTAATGTTAAACCCTCAGTCTAGCCCTGGTAATGTTAAACCCCAAAGTCTAAACCCTGTTAAAATGTTAAACCCCCCAGTCTAGCCCTGGTAATGTTAAACCCCCAGTCTAGCCCTGGTAATGTTAAACCCTCCGTCTAGCCCTGGTAATGTTAAACCCCGGTCTAACCCTGGTAATGTTAAACCTCAGTCTAACCTAGTAATGTTAAACCCCGGTCTAACCCTGGTAATGTTAAACCTACGTCTACCTGGTAATTTTGACCCTCGGACCAGCCCATGTGCAAACCCTCCGCTATATAAACAAGGCCTTAACCCTGGTAATGTTAAACCCTCAGCTTAGCAGTAAAATGTTACGTTGATCTAGATGGAATGTCACTACCTACGTCTTACCTTTTGACTCCAGACCAGAACCCTGCACAAAGTCTGTATCAGTCCAGTGTGTTATCTAAAAGCTTAGCAGTAAAAGAGATTGACAGAGAGAGAGAGACACTCCCCTGCAGAGAGACAGTCACAGAGAGAGAGAGTCAAGAAGAGAGAGACAGAGAGAGAGACAGAAGAGAGACAGAGAGAGAGGTCAAGAGAGAGACAAGAGAGACAAGAGAGAGACAGAGAGAGAGCAGAGGCAGAGAGAGAGACAGAGAGAGAGAGAAGAGAGAGAAGAGAGAGAAGAGAGACGAGGGCAGAGAGAGCAGAGAGAGAGACAGAGAGAGCAGAGAGAAAGAGAGAGAAGAGAGAGAGACAGACAGAGAGAAAGAGAGACAGAGAGAAAGACAGGGCAAGAGAGACAGAGAGAAGAGAAAGAGAAGAGAAAGAAGAGAGAGAACAGAGAGAGACAGACAGAGAGAGACAGACACAGAGAGAGAGAGAGAGACACAGAGAGAGAAGAGAGAGAAGAGAGAGAGGGAGAGAGAGAGAGAGACAGAAGAGAGAGACAGGAGAGAGAAAGAGAGAGACAGAGAGAGAGAAAGACACAGAGAGAGAAAGAGAGAGAGGGAGAAAGAGAGAGAAAGAAAGACACAGAGAGAAAGAGAAGGGAGAGAGAGAGAAAGAAAGACAGAGAGAGAGAGAGAGAGACAGAGAGAGAGAGAGAGAGACACAGAGAGAGACACAGAGAGAGAAAGAGAGGGCAAGAGAGAGAGAGAGAGAACAGACAGAGAGAGAGAGAGAGACACAGAGAGAGAAAGAGAGAGAGAGAGAAGAGAGAGACAGAGAAAGAAGAGAGAGAAAGAGAGAGAGAGAGAGAAGAGAGAGAGAGAGAAGAAGAGAGAGAGAAGAGAGGCAGAGAGACAGAGAGAGACACAGAGAAAGAGAAGAGAGAGAGAGAGAGAGTGAGAGAGAGAGAAAGTGAGAGAGAGAGAGACACAGAGAGAGAAGAAAGAGAGAGAGAGAGAGAAGAGAGTGAGAGAGAGGGCAGAGAGTGAGAGAGAGAGAGACAGAGAGAGAGAGAGAGAGTGAGAGAGAGAGAGAGAGAAAGAGAGTGAGAGAGAGAGAGAGAGACACAGAGTGAGAGAGAGAGAGAGAGACAGAGAGAGAGAGAGAAAGAGAGAGAGAGAAAAAAAAACTCATGTATTTATTGTTAATCTGAAGTCTAGGACCCTATAAAGAGGGAGGGTCTTATAACCCCTCCGCTTCAATTATTCAGCTAACATTTGTACAGCCCCAATCATGACCCCTAGGTGAGCTTCTAACACAGATCTGTCAAGTTCTTCCACTCTGATCTCGACAAACCATTTCTGTATGGTCCTCGCTTTATGCAAGGGGGGCATTGTCATGCTGAAACAGGAAAGAGCCTTCCCCAAACTGTTGCCATAAAGTTGGAAGCACAGAATCTTCTAGAATGTCATTGTATGCTGTAGTGTTAAGATTTCCCTTCACTGGAACTAAGGGGACCGAACCATCATGTAGCGTTCTCCTGGCATCCTATGGCGGTGACACGTTGAAAGTCACTGATGCTCTTCAGTAAGGCCATTCTCTGCCATTGTTTGTCTACCTGGAGAATGCATGGCTGTGTGGTCGATTTTATACACCTATCAGCAGCGGGTGTGGCTGAAATAGCGAATCCACTATAAGGCAGAAGAGAGAGAACAAGCCTGGGGCAGGAGACTGGTCTGCTCACTATAAGGCAGAAGAGAGAGAACAAGCCTGGGGCTGGAGACTGGTCTGCTCACTATAAGGCAGAAGAGAGAGAAAAAGCCTGGGGCATGAGACTGGTCTGCTCACTATAAGGCAGAAGAGAGAGAGAACAAGCCTGGGGCTGGAGACTGGTCTCCTCACTATAAGGCAGAAGAGAGAGAACAAGCCTGGGGCTGGAGACAGCTGGGGACTGGTCTGCTCACTATAAGGCAGAAGAGAGAGAACAAGCCTGGGGCTGGAGACAGCTGGGGACTGGTCTGCTCACTATAAGGCAGAAGAGAGAGAACAAGCCTGGGGCTGGAGACTGGTCTGCTCACTATAAGGCAAGTAAGCCTGGGGCTGGAGACTGGTCTGCTCACTGTAAGAAAGAGAGAAGACAAATAGAGGCTGGAGACTGGTCTGCTCACTATAAGGCAGAAGAGAGAGAACAAGCCTGGGGCAGGAGGCAGCAGGAGACTGGTCTGCTCACTATAAGGCAGAAGAGAGAGAACAAGCCTGGGGCTGGAGGCAGCTGGGGACTGGTCTGCTCACTATAAGGCAGAAGAGAGAGAACAAGCCTGGGGCTGCAGACTGGTCTGCTCACTATAAGGCAGAAGAGAGAGAACAAGCCTGGGGCAGGAGGCAGCAGGAGGCAAGTCACCAACTCACTATAAGGCAAGAAGAGAGAGAACAAGCCTGGGGCTGGAGACTGGTCTCCTCACTACTAAGGCAGAAGAAGAACAAAGCCTGGGGCAGGATGCTGGTCTGCTCACTATAAGGCAGAAGGAGGTGCAAGCCTGGGGCTGGAGACTGGTGTCTTCCTGCTAAGGCAGAGAGAAAGGTTAAGCCTGGGGCATGAGGCAGCAGGGCCTGAGTCTCTCTCACTATAAGGCAGAAAGAGAGAACAAGCCTGGGGCTGGAGACAGCTGGAGACTGGTCTGCTCACTAAGGCAGAAGAGAGAGAACAAGCCTGGGTATTTAGTCTACTACTATAAGGCAGAAGAGAGAGAACAAGCCTGGGGCTAGAGTCACTATAAGGCAGAACAAGCTGAGACTTTTCCCCATAAGGCAGAATTAAGGGAACAGCCTGGGGCTGGAACAGCTGGGGACTGGTCTGCTCACTATAAGGCAGAGAGAGAACAAGCCTGGGGCAGGAGACTGGTCTTTTAAGGCAGAGAGAGAACAAGCCTGGGGCTTCATTTTTAAGGCAGAAAGAAAAACCTGGGGCATTACAAAGATACAGCCTGGGGCTGGAGAGACGCTCACTATAAGGCAGAAAAAGCCTGGGGCTGGAGCTGGTTTATTTTTTAAATGGAGACTGGTCTGCTTTTCAGGACTGGTCTGCTCACTTGGAGAGCCTGGGGCTGGAGACTGGTCTGCTCACTATAAGGCAACCTGGGGCTGGAGACTGGTCTGCTCACTATCAGAAGAGAGAGAGAACAAGCCTGGGGCCCCAATCTGCTCACTATAAGGGCTGGGCCAGACAGACTCATCCAGACACACGTGGTCTGTATTTCTAGAATCGACGTCAGCTGGGAATGGTCGCTGCCTGGACAGGGGTTCCTGAAAATGAATGGATTTGGAAAACTTTTAGATTTTAAACCATTTCCCTGTTTAAGGCGATATTTAAAAAAATGGTTTATTTTTTAAATTTTAGGTTTTATACAGCTCAGTTTTTCATTCAGATCACTGACCACTCTGGTTGAACCACTGCTGGAGCATTAAACCACCATCCCTCTCTGAGGCGGAGGTTTAACCTCGTTTTCACATCAGGCGTCCCCAAAGACCCTTGGCTGGACCACTGGTGAGACCACCATCCCTCTCTGAGGCGGAGGTTTAATACACAGAGAAGGACTGGCTGGACACTGTGAGACCACCATCCCCTCTCTGAGGCGGAGTTTAATACACAGAAAGACTGGCTGGACACTGTGAGACCACCATCCCTCTCTGAGGCGGAGGTTTAATACAGAGAAGACTGGCTGGACCTGTGAGACCACCATCCCCTCTCTGGGCGGAGGTTTAATACACAGAAAGACTGGCTGGACACTGTGAGACCACCATCCCTCTCTGAGGCGGAGGTTTAATACACAGAGAAAGACTGGCTGGACACTGTGAGACCACCATCCCTCTCTGAGGCGGAGGTTTAATACACAGAGAAAGACTGGCTGGACACTGTGAGACCACCATCCCTCTCTGAGGCTGAGGTTTAATACACAGAGAAAGACTGGCTGGACACTGTGAGACCACCATCCCCTCTCTGAGGCTGAGGTTTAATACACAGAGAAAGACTGTCTGGACACTGAGGCGGACCAGTCCACACAGAGAAAGACTGTCTGGACACTGAGGCGGAGGTTTAATACAGAGAGAAAGACTGTGGACACTGTGAGACCACCATCTCTCTGAGGCTGAGGTTTAATACACAGAGAAAGACTGGCTGGACACTGTGAGACCACCATCCCTCTCTGAGGCGGAGGTTTTAATACACAGAGAAAGACTGTCTGGACACTGTGGAGGACCACCATCCCTCTCTGAGGCGGAGGTTTTAATACACAGAGAAAGACTGGCTGGACACTGTGAGACCACCATCCCTCTCTGAGGCTGAGGTTTAATACACAGAGAAAGACTGGCTGGACACTGTCGAGACCACCATCCCTCTCTGAGGCGGAGGTTTAATACACAGAGAAAGACAGGATGGACAAAATGCTGATTCTTCTTGGGTTAAAAGGCTGAACAATGATCATCAAATATAAACTGAAGAATGATTTGCCTCAGAACCAGATTATAAAACATCACAGAAAAACATAGATAACAATAAACGTGTGGAAAAATGAACATTTATAAAACAAAAATCCCAAACAGTGGTATTTATCAAGTCCATAACAAAGCAACACAATGTGTGCTAATGTCACCAGGGCAAACACTTGTACAACTAATAGGTGTTCACATGACAGGAAGTTGGTGGTGTAGGCTTGTGGGTAATGACTGGAGCAGAATCGGTGGAACGGTATTAAATACATCACACGTGGTTTCCATGGTTTCGGGTGTTTGATGTCAGCACTGTTAGCCGTTTCCGGACATTTCTACGAGCCGTCCTCCCGTCAGCAGCCTCTGTGCTTCACATGTCCTCACTGTCGAAGGACTCGGAGCACTGGAGAAGATCTCCTCACGGTCCCTCATAGCAGACAGACACCGTCCTATAGGGAGAACCTGTTACCTGGAGGACAGACAGACAGGTCCTATACGTGGAGAACCTGTTACCTGGAGGACAGACAGACAGGTCCTATAGGGAGGACCTGTTACCTGGAGGACAGACAGACAGACAGACAGGTCCTATACGGAGAGAGAACCTGTTATCTGGAGGACAGACAGACAGGTCCTATACGGAGAGAGAACCTGTTACCTG
>NW_027038593.1:0-33454 GCF_034236695.1 Oncorhynchus nerka
ACCTCTCCTCTCCTCTACCCCCCGCTCCGATGGTAACAACACCCATACCCTCCCTCCTCTACCCCCGTCTATGGTAACAACACCCCATACCCTCCTCTACCCTCCCCGTTCCGATGGTAACAACACCCCATACCTCCCCTCTCCTCTACCCCCCCGTTCCGATGGTAACAACACCCCATACCCTCCCTCTCCTCTACCCCCCGTTCCGCATGGTAACAACTACCCCATACCTACTCCCTCTCCCTCTACCCCCGTTCCGATGGTAACAACACCCCATACCCCTCCTCTCCTCTCCCTCTACCCCCCCGCTCCCTTCGCGATGGTAACAACACCCCATACCCTCCCTCTCCCTCTCCCTCTACCTCTACCCCCGCTCCGATGGTAACAACACCCCATACCTCCTCCTCTCCCTCTACCTCTACCCCCCTGTTCCGATGGTAACAACACCCCATACCCTCTCCCTCTCCTCTACCCCCGTTCCGATGGTAACAACACCCCATGCCCCCTCCCTCTCCCTCTACCCCCCGCTCCGATGGTAACAACACCCCATACCCCTCCCTCTCCCTCTACCTCCCCCGTTCCGATGGTAACAACACCCCATACCTCTCCCTCTCCCTCTACCGCCCCCGTTCCGATGGTAACAACACCCCATACCCCTCCTCTCTACTCCCCGGCCTGATGGTACACCTCTATACCCTCCTCCTCTCTCCTCTCTACCCCGCCTCCGACATGGTAACAAACACCCCATGTCGCCTCCCCCTACTCCCCCCGTTCCGATGGTAACAACACCCCACACCCCTCCCTCTCCCTCTCCACTCTCCCTCTGCCCCCATTCCGATGGTAACAACACCCCATGCCCCTCCCTCTCCCTCTACCCCCCGTTCCGATGGTAACACAACACCCCATACCCTCCCCTCTCCCTCTACCCCCCGCTCCGATGGTAACAACACCCCATACCCCTCCCCTCTCCCTCTACCCCCGTTCCGATGGTAACAACACCCCATACCTCTCCCCTCTCCTCTACCTCTACCCCCCCGTCCGATGGTAACAACACCCATACCTCTCCTCTCCTCTACCTCTACCCCCGTTCCGATGGTAACAACTACCCCATACCCCTCCTCCCTCCTCTACCACCCCCGTTCCGATGGTAACAACACCCCATACCCCTCCTCTCCTCTACCCCCCGTTCCGATGGTAACAACACCCACACCTCTCCTCTCCCTCTACCCCCCGTTCGATGGTAACAACACCCCATAGCCCTCCCTCTCCCTCTACCTCCCCCGTTCCGATGGTAACAATACCCCATACCTCTCCCTCTCCCTCTACCCCCCCCGTTCCGATGGTAACAACACCCCATACCCTCCTCTCCCTCTACCCCCCGTTCCGATGGTAACAACACCCCATACCCCTCCCTCTCCCTCTCCTCTACCCCCCCGTTCCGATGGTAACCAACACCCCATACCCTCTCCCTCTCCCCTCTACCCCCCGTTCCGATGGTAACAACACCCCATACCTCTCCCTCTCCCTCTACCCCCCCCGTTCGATGGTAACAACACCCCATACCCCTCCCTCTCCCTCTCCTCTACCCCCCGTTCCGATGGTAACAACACCCCATACCTCCCTCTCCCTCTACCTCTACCCCCCGTTCCGATGGTAACAACACCCCATACCTCTCCTCTCCTCTCCCTCTACCCCCCCGTTCCGATGGTAACAACACCCCATACCCTCCCTCTCCCTCTACTCCCCGTTCCGATGGTAACAACACCCCATACCTACTCCCTCTCCCTCTACCCCCCCGTTCCGATGGTAACAACACCCATACCCCTCTCTCTCCCTCTCCCTCTACCCCCCCCCGTTCCGATGGTAACAACACCCCATACCCCTCCTCTCCCTCTACCCCCCCGTTCCGATGGTAACAACACCCCATACCCCTCCCTCTCTCCTCTCCCACCCCGTTCCGATGGTAACAACACCCCATACCCCTCCCTCTCCCTCTACCTCTACCCCCCGTTCCGATGGTAACAACACCCCATACCCCTCCCCTCTCCCTCTCCCTCTACCCCCCGTTCCGATGGTAACAACACCCCATACCCCTCCCTCCCTCTACCCCCCCGTTCGATGGTAACAACACCCCATACCCCTCCCTCTCCCTCTACCCCCTCGTTCCGATGGTAACAACACCCCATACCCCTCCCTCTCCCTCTCCCTCTACCCCCGTTCCGATGGTAACAACACCCCATACCTCTCCCTCTCCCTCTACCCCCGTTCCGATGGTAACAACACCCCATACCCTCTCCCTCTCCCTCTACCCCCCCGTTCCGATGGTAACAACACCCCATACCCTCCCTCTCCCTCTACCCCCCCGTTCGATGGTAACAACACCCCATACCTCCTCCCTCTACCCCCGTTCCGATGGTAACAACACCCCCTCCCTCTCCCTCTACCCCCCCGTTCCGATGGTAACAACACCCCATACCTCTCCCTCTCCTCTACCCCCCCGTTCCGATGGTAACAACACCCATACTCCCTCCTCTCCTCTACCCCTCGTTCCCCCCGATGCCTCTACCACCCCGTTCCGATGTAACAACACCCCCATACCTCCCTCTACCCCCCGTTCCGATGGTAACAACACCCCATACCTCTCCCTCTCCTCTACCCCCCGTTCCGATGGTAACAACACCCCATACCTCTCCCTCTCCCTCTACCCCCCGTTCCGATGGTAACAGCACCCCATACCCCTCCTCTCCCTCTACCCCCCGTTCCGATGGTAACAACACCCCATACCCTCCCTCCCTCCCTCTACCCCCCGTTCCGATGGTAACAACACCCCATACCCTCTCCCTCTCCCTCTACTTCCCCCCGTTCCGATGGTAACAACACCCCATACCCCTCCCTCTCCCTCTACCCCCCCGTTCCGATGGTAACAACACCCATACCTCTCCTCTCCCTCTACCCCCCCGTTCCGATGGTAACAACACCCCATACCTCTCTCTCCCTCTACCCCCCCCGTTCCGATGGTAACAACACCCCATACCCTCCCTCCTCCCTCTACCCCCCGTTCCGATGGTAACAACACCCATGCCCCTCCCTCTCCCTCTACCTCTACCCCCCGTTCGATGGTAAACAACTTTTATACCCTCCCTCTCCCTCTACCCCCGTTCGATGGTAACAACACCCCATACTGCCCCCTCCCTCCTCTCTCACCTGCCCCCTGCTCCGATGGTAACAGCACCCCATACCTCTCCCTCTACCCCCCCTGCCCGATGGTAACAACACCCCACCCTACCCTCCCCTCCCCTCCCTCACTCCCCCCCATTCCGATGGTGACAGCACCCCATGCCTCCTCCTCCCACCCCCCCGTCTGAGTGGGCACAACACCCCATACCCATCCCTCTCCTACCCCCCCGTTCCGATGGCAACAACCCCATACCCCTCCCCTCCTCCCTCTCCCCCCCCATTCCGATGGTAACATACCCCATACTTCCCTCTCCCTCACCCCCCCGCTCCGATGGTAACAACACCCATGCCCTCCCTCTCCCTCTACCTCTACCCCCCCTGCCCGATGGTAACAATGCCCCATACCTCTCCCTCCTCCACCCCCTGCTCCGATGGTAACAACACCCCATACCCCTCCCTCTCCCCTCTCCCTCACCCCCTGCCCGATGGTAACAACACCCCATACCCCTCCCTTCCCTCTACCTCCCCCCGCCTTCCGATGGTAACAACACCCCATACCTCTCCTCTCCCTCTACCGCCTCATGATCAGAAACACAACCCCCATACCCTCTCCCTCCCCCCCCCGTCTGATGGCAACAACACCCTATACCCTCGCCTCCCTCTACCTCTACCCCTGCTCCGATGGTAACAACACCCCATACCCCTCCCTCTCCTCCTGCCCCCCTTCGATGAGGTGACAATGCCCCATGCCCTCATCATCACCTTTTCCGTTCCGATGGTAACAGCACCCCATACCCCTCCACTCCCTCTGCCCCCCTCCCCCGTTCCGATGGTAGCAACACATACCCCTCCCTCTGCCTCTACCCGCCGATGGTAACAACACCCCATACCCCTCCCTCTCCTCCTGCCTCTACCCCATTCCGATCAGTAACAACACCATACCTCCCTCTCCCTCCCTCTGCCGATTCATGATGTTGAAACAAGCACCCCCTTGCCTCCTCCTCTACCCCCGTTCCGATGGTAACAGCACTTATACCCTCCTCTCCCTCTACCCCTACCCCGTTCCGATGGTAACAACACCCCATACCCTCTCCCTCCTCTACCCCCCTGCCCGATGGTAACAACACCCCATACCCCTCCACTCTCCCTCTACCCCCGTTCCGATGGTAACAACACCCCATACCTCTCCCTCTCCTCTCTACCCCCCGTTCCGATGGTAACAACACCCCATACCTCTCCCTCTCCCTCTACCCCCCGTTCCGATGGTAACAACACCCCATACCCTCTCCCTCTCCCTCTACCTCACCCCCCCACGTTCCGATGGTAACAACACCCCATACCCCTCCCTCTCCCTCTACCCCCCGTTCCGATGGTAACAACACCCCATACCCCTCCCTCTCCCTCTACCCCCGTTCGATGGTAACAACACCCCATACCCCCTCTCTCCTCTACCCCCCCGTTCCGATGGTAACAACACCCCATACCCCCCCTCTCCCTCTACCCCCCCGTTCGATGGTAACAACACCCCATACCCCCTCCCTCTCCCTGCTCCACCCCCCGTTCCGATGGTAACAACACCCCATACCCCCTCCCCTCTACCTCTACCCCCCGTTCCGATGGTCCAACCCCACCCCGATGGTAACACTCCCATACCTCTCCTCTCCTCTACCCCCCGTTCCGATGGTAACAACACCCCATACCTCTCCTCTCCCTCTACCCCCCGTTCCGATGGTAACAACACCCCATACCCCTCCCTCTCCCTCTACCCCCCCGTTCCGATGGTAACAACACCCCATACCCTCCCTCTCCCTCTACCCCCCCGTTCCGATGGTAACAACACCCCATACCTCTCCCTCTCCCTCTACCCCCCGTTCCGATGGTAACAACACCCCATACCCCTCCCTCTCCTCTACCCCCCCCGTTCCGATGGTAACAACACCCCATACCTCTCCTCCCTCTACCCCCCGTTCCGATGGTAACAACACCCCATACCCCTCCCTCTCCCTCTACCCCCCGTTCCGATGGTAACAACACCCCATACCCTCCCTCCCTCTACCCCCCGTTCCGATGGTAACAACACCCCATACCTCCCTCTCCCTCTACCCCCCGTTCCGATGGTAACAACACCCCATACCCCTCCCTCTCCCTCTACCCCCCCGTTCCGATGGTAACAACACCCCATACCCCTCCCTCTCCTCTACTCCCCCGTTCCGATGGTAACAACACCCCATACCCCTCCCTCTCCCTCTACCCCCCCGTTCCGATGGTAACAACACCCCATACCCCTCCCTCTCCCTCTACCCCCCCCGTTCCGATGGTAACAACACCCCATACCTCTCCCTCTCCCTCTACCCCCCGTTCCGATGGTAACAACACCCCATACCCCTCCCTCTCCCTCTACCCCCCCCGTTCCGATGGTAACAACACCCCATACCCCTCCCTCTCCCTCTACCCCCCGTTCCGATGGTAACAACACCCCATACCCCTCCCTCTCCCTCTACCCCCCGTTCCGATGGTAACAACACCCCATACCCCTCCCTCTCCCTCTACCCCCGTTCCGATGGTAACAACACCCCATACCCTCCTCCCTCTCTCCTCCTACCCCCGTTCCGATGGTAACAACACCCCATACCCCTCACTCTCCCTCTACCCCCCCCGTCCGATGGTAACAACACCATACCCTCTCTCTCTCTCTACCCCCGTTCCGATGGTAACAACACCCCATACCCCTCCCTCTCCTCTACCCCCCGTTCCGATGGTAACAACACCCCATACCCCTCCTCTCCCTCTACCCCCGCTCCGATGGTAACAACACCCCATACCCCTCCCTCTCCCTCTGCCCCCGTTCCGATGGGTAACAACACCCCATACCCTCCCTCTCCTCCCCCCGTCGATGGTAACAACCCCCTCCCTCTCCCTCTACCCCCCGTTCCGATGGTAACAACACCCCATACTCTCCCTCTCCCTCTACCCCCCGTTCCGATGGTAACAACACCCCATGCCTCCCTCTCCTCTACCCCCGTTCCGATGGTAACAACACCCCATACCCCTCCCTCTCCTCTACCCCCCCCGTTCCGATGGTAACAACACCCCATACCTCTCCCTCTCCCTCTACCCCCGTTCCGATGGGTAACAACTCCCATACCCCTCCCTCTACCTCTACCCCCGTTCCGATGGTAACAACACCCCATACCCTCCCTCTCCCTCTACCCCCCGTTCCGATGGTAACAACACCCCATACCCCTCCCTCTCCCTCTACTCCCCCCGTTCCGATGGTAACAACACCCCATACCCCTCCCTCTCCCTCTACCCTCCCCCGTTCCGATGGTAACAACACCCCATACCCCTCCCTCTCCTCTACCCCCCGTTCCGATGGTAACAACACCCCATACCCCTCCCTCTCCCCTCTACCCCCGTTCCGATGGGCTAACAACACCCCATACCTCCCTCCCTCTCCCTCTACCCCCCCGTTCCGATGGTAACAACACCCCATACCTCTCCTCTCCCCTCTACCCCCGTTCCGATGTGTAACAACACCCCATACCCCTCCTCTCCTCTACCCCCGCCCGTTCGATGGTAACAACACCCCGCACCCCTCCTCTCCCTCTACCCCCGTTCCGATGGTAACAACACCCCCATGCCCCCTCCCTCTCCTCTACCCCCCGCGTTCCGATGGTAACAACACCCCATACCCCTCCCTCTCCCCCTCTACCCCCGTTCCGATGGTAACAACACCCCATACCTCCCTCTCCCTCTACCCCCCGTTCCGATGGTAACAACACCCCCTACCCCTCCTCTCCCTCTACCCCGTTCCGATGGTAACAACACCCCATACCCCTCCCTCTCCCTCTACCCCCCCCGTTCCGATGGTAACAACACCCCATACCTCTCCCTCTCCTCTACCCCCCGTTCCGATGGTAACAACACCCCATACCCCTCCCTCTCCCTCTACCCCCCCGTTCCGATGGTAACAACACCCCATACCCCTCCCCTCTCCCTCTACCCCCCGTTCCGATGGTAACAACACCCCATACCTCTCCCTCTCCCTCTACCCCCCCGTTCCGATGGTAACAACACCCATACCCCTCCCTCTCCCTCTACCCCGTTCCGATGGTAACAACACCCCATACCCCTCCCTCTCCTCTACCTCCACCCCGTTCCGATGGTAACAACACCCCATACCCCTCCCTCTCCTCTACCCCCCCGTTCCGATGGTAACAACACCCCATACCCCTCCTCTCCCTCTACCCCCCCTGCATCTCCCTCTACCCCCCGTTCCGATGGTAACAACACCCCACCCTCTCCTCTACCCCCGTTCCGATGGTAACTACCTCCATACCTCTCCTCTCCTCTACCCCCGTTCCGATGGTAACAACACCCCATCACCCCTCCCTCTCCCTCTACCCCCCCGTTCCGATGGTAACAACACCCCATGCCCCTCCCTCTCCCTCTACCTCACCCCCCGTTCGATGAGTAACAACACTCCCATACCCCCTCCCTCTCCCTCTACCCCCGTTCCGATGGTAACAACACCCCATACCTCTCCCTCTCCCTCCTACCCCCCGTTCCGATGGTAACAACACCCCCATACCCTCCCTCTCCCTCTACCCCCGTTCCGATGGTAACAACACCCTACTACCCCTCCTCTCCCTCTACCCCCCGTTCCGATGGTAACAACACCCCATACCTCTCCCTCTCCCTCTACCCCCCGTTCCGATGGTAACAACACCCCATACCCCTCCCTCTCCCTCTACCCCCCCGTTCCGATGGTAACAACACCCCCATACCCCTCCCTCTCCCTCTACCTCTACCCCCGTTCCGATGGTAACAACACCCCCATACCCCTCCCTCTCCCTCTACCCCCCCGTTCCGATGGTAACAACACCCCATACCCCTCCCTCTCCCTCTACCCCCCGTTCCGATGGTAACAACACCCCATACCCTCCCTCTCCCTCTCCCCCCCCCCGTTCGATGGTAACAACACCCCGCACCCCTCCTCTGCCTCTACCCCCCCGATGGTAACAACACCCCATACCCCTCCCTCTCCCTCTACCCCCCCCCGTTCCGATGGTAACAACACCCCATACCTCTCCCTCTCCTCTCTCCTACCCCCCGTTCCGATGGTAACAACACCCCATACCCCTCCCTCTCCCTCTACCCCCCGTTCCGATGGTAACTAACACCCCACTACCTCTCCCTCTCCCTCTACCCCCCCCGTTCGATGGTAACAACACCCATACCCCTCCCTCTCCCTCTCCTCTACCCCCCCGTTCCGATGGTAACAACACCCCATACCGCCCTCTCCTCTACCCCCCCGTTCCGATGGTAACAACACCCATCACCTCGCCTCTCCCTCTACCCCCGTTCCGATGGTAACAACACCCCATACCTCCCTCCTCTCCCTCTACTCCCCTCCTCCCCGTTCCGATGGTAACAACACCCCATACCCCTCCTCTCCCCTCTACCCCCGTTCCGATGGTAACAACACTCCCATACCTCTCCCTCTCCCTCTACCCCGTTCCGATGGTACACAACACCCCATACCTCCTCTCCCCTCTCCCTCTACCCCCCGTTCCAATGGTAACAACACCCCATACCCTCCCTCTACCTCTACCCCCGTTCCGATGGTAACAACACCCCATACCCCTCCTCTCCCCCTACCCCTACCCCGTTCCGATGGTAACAACACCCCATACCTCCTCTCCTCTCCCTCTACCCCCCGTTCCGATGGTAACAACACCCCATACCCCTCCCCTCCCTCTCCCTCTACCCCCCGTTCCGATGGTAACAACACCCCATACCCCTCCCTCTCCCTCTACCCCCCCGTTCCGATGGTAACAACACCCCATACCCCTCTCTCCTCTACCCCCCGTTCCGAGGGTAACAGCACCCCATACCCCTCCCTCTCCCTCTACCCCCCCCGTTCCGATGGTTAACAACACCCCATACCCTCTCCCTCTCCCTCTACCCCCCCGTTCCGATGGTAACAACACCCCATACCGCCCCTCTCCCTCTACCCCGTTCGATGGTAACAACTACCCACCTCTCTGCTCCTGATGGTAACAACAATTTGCTACCTCTCCCTTTCTCCTCTACTCCCCCGTCTATGGTAACAACACCCCATACCCTCCCTCCTCCCTCTACCCCCCCCGCTCCGATGGTAACAACACCCATACCCCTCCCTCTCCCTCTACTCCCCCGGCTCCGATGGTAACAACACCTCCATACCTCCTCCCTCTCCCCACTTCGCTCCGATGGTAACAACATCCCATACCTCTACCTCTACCCCCTGCTCCGATGGTAATAACACCCCATACCCCTGCCTTCACTCTCTACCTCTAACCCCCCTGTTCCGATGGTAACAACACCCCATACCCCTGCCTCTACCTCTACCTCTACCCCCCCCAGGTTCCCATGGTAACAACACCCCCATACCCCTCCCTCTCCCCAACCCCCCCCGTTCCGATGGTAACAACACCCCATACTCCTCCCTCTCCTCTACCCCCCGTTCCGATGGTAACAACACCCCATACCCTCCCTTCTCCTCTACCCCCCGTTCCGATGGTAACTAACACTCCCATACCTTCCCTCTCCCTCTACCCCCCCGTTCCGATGGTAACAACACCCCATACCTCCCTCCCTCTCCTCTACCCCCCCGTTCCGATGGTAACAACACCCCATACCCTCCCTTCCTCTACCCCCGTTCCGATGGTAACACACCCCTCCCTCCCCCTCTCTCTACCCCCCGTTCCGATGGTAACAACACCCCATACCTCGCCCTCTCCCTCTACCCCCCGGTTCCGATGGTAACAACACCCCATACCCCTCCCTCTCCCTCTACCCCCCCCGTTCCGATGGTAACAACACCCCATACCCCTCCCTCTCCCTCTACCCCCCCCGTTCCGATGGTAACAACACCCCATATTGTTTCTCTCCAGCAACAGCAGATGCTTCCCTCTCAGATGTCTGTGTGTGTCTCCGTGGTAATGGGATGCATAATTACAGTGTGCCTGGAGTAAACCGTGTTAGCCAGCACAGAGGCCACGGCAGCTCGCTGACGAACATGTGGTGGGGAGAGCCAACGGCGATGAGGCGCCCGCCTGTCTCCTCTATCTCTGCTCTCTCTTTTCTTTTCTTTCCTCTCTCTCTCTCTACCTCTCTCTCTCTGTCTCTCCTCTCTCTCTCTCTCTCTCTCTCTCTCTCTCTCTCCCTCTCTGTCTTTCTCTCTCTTTCTCTCCTGTCTTTCTCTCTCTCTCTCTCTCTCTCCCTTTCTCTCTCCTTTCTCTCTCCTCTCTCTCCTCTCTTCTCTCTCTCTCTCCCTCTCTCTCTCCCTCTCTCTCCTCTCTCTCTCTCTCTTTTTCTCTCTCTCTGTCTTTCTCTCTCTCTCTCTCTCCTCTCTCTCCCTCTCTCTCTCTCTTTCTTTCTCTCTCTCTGTCTCTCCTCTCCTCTCTCTGCTCTCTCTCTCCTCTCTCCTCCCTCTCCCCCTCTCTCTCCTCCCTCTCTCCCCTCTCTCCTCCCTCTCTCTCCTCTCTCTCTCTCTCTCTATCTATCTCTCTCCTGTTTCTCTCCTCCCTCTCACCTATCTCTCTCCCCCTCTCCTCTTTCTCTCCTCCCTCTTTCCTCCCTCTCTCCTCTCTCTCTCATTCCCCTCTCATGGCTTAGTAGAGAAATCACAAATCCCATGCTTTTCTAAGCCTCCATTTGGTCTGTCTTTATACAGAACACAAACCCCACAAACTCGCGGCGATCAGCACACACACACACACACACATACACACACACACACAACCCCACCACGATCAGCACACACACACACACTCACAACCCTGCCGTGATCCACACACATAACACATCAACAACCACACACACACACACACACACACACACACACACACACACACACACACACACACACACACACACACACACACACACACACACACACACACACACACACACACACACACACACACACACACACACACACACAACCCTGCCGTGATCACACACACACACACACACACACACACACACACACACACACACACACACACACACACACACCCGCCGTGATCGACACTGCATTGCTATAGAGGTCCGTTGTTCTTTGTCGGCAGCCTAGATAACAGACGTATGTAGCCAATCAGAAATCAGCCTCAGTTCCAATCCCTCAGGGAGGAGGAAATGGCTCTGTTCCTATTCTGTGTATCCCGGGTGGAGATAATAGATATAATTGTATAAATAGTTGATGAACAAGAGATATTAGA
Organism: Oncorhynchus nerka; assembly: GCF_034236695.1. Classification (NCBI taxonomy): domain Eukaryota; kingdom Metazoa; phylum Chordata; class Actinopteri; order Salmoniformes; family Salmonidae; genus Oncorhynchus; species Oncorhynchus nerka. The sequence goes on from NW_027038593.1 coordinate 11,445, forward strand.
GCAACAAACTGTTCTGTCAGGAAGCATAGATAAAACTGAGGCTTCTAAAAATGATTTTCCTCTGAAAAAACACCACTGATGTATCATTCAGTGGTTTGACTAACTGTCTGAACTGTCCAGACGCTTCTGTCAACGTGTGCACCCAAATGGCTCCCTATTCCTATGTAGTACACTACTTTAGACCAGAGTCCTGTTCCTATATAGTGCGCTACTTTAGACCAGAGCCCTATTCCTATATAGTGCACTACTTTAGACAGAGCCCTATTCCTATATAGTGCACTACTTTAGACCAGAGCCCTATTCCCTATAGTGCACTACTTTGGACCAGAGCCCTATTCCCTATATAATGCACTACTTTAAACCAGAGCCCTGTTCCCTATATAATACTTTTCTACTTTAGACCAGAGCCCTATTCCTATTAGTGCACTACTTTTAGACAGAGCCCTATTCCTATATAGTGCTACTTTGGACCAGAGCCCTATTCTATTAGACCAGAGACCAGAGCCCTATTCCTATATAGTGCACTACTTTAGACCAGAACCCTATTCCTATATAGTGCACTACTTTAGACCAGAGCCCTATTCCTATATAGTGCACTACTTTAGACCAGAGCCCCTATTCCCTATATCCACTATCAAACCAGAGCCCTGTTCCTATATAATGCACTACTTTAGACGGGAGCCTATTCCTATATGGTGCACTACTTTAGACCAGAGCCCTATTCCCTACTTTAGACCAGAGCCCCCTATAGTGCACTACTTTAGACCAGAGCCCTATTCCTATATAGTACTACTTTAGACCAGAGCCCTATTCCCTATATAGTGCACTACTTTAGACCAGAGCCCTATTCCTATATAGTGCACTACTTTAGACCAGAGCCCTATTCCTATATAGTTCACTACTTTAGACCAGAGCCTATTCCTATATAGTGCACTACTTTAAAAAGGCCTTTAGAGACGTGGAAGGCAGGACAAATCAACGTGACATATTCATGTAAGGAATGGTCTGATATAATATTATTAGTTCAGGCCTTTAGATGATCAGCCCCCTGCCCCCATGGAGTCCTAACATGTTTTGATATAAATGGAGCTCAGAGAGCTGATGTTGTGATGAGCCTCCCATGAAATGCACAGCCACAGGGTGTCTCTGGTGAAGGGTCCTGATATTACTCCTGTGATCTGCTATCCTCTTGTTTTCAGAGCTTGTTTTGTCTAACCTACATTAGCATAGATCACAAATACACTTGATCAGGTAGACCACTTTTTTGTTTGTTTTGTGGAACACGTAATGAGACCCTTAATCGTAGTGGTCTTGCCTGCGATAGGGTGATTGAACATTGTGTTGGTAAAGTTACACTGGGTACATCGGCCACGTCTGTAATTACTGTCGGAGGCATATCGTCTAGGAAGGTACTAAGGTGCCACTGTTAGAAGATCAGACCCCACCACCATGTGACTGATGTTGGGGGGGGCGTGTCTGAAGACGACCCACGGGGGTTCTTTACACGTCCTCTCCAGTTGGGGATCAGTGCTCACGACGTGCCAATGTTTTTTAATGAGTTGGTCGAACTGTTTGCCATGTTGGGAGTACTGAGGGTAGCATTGAACTCGTTGGTCGGGGGGCTGGGTGGTTTGGGAGTACTGAAGGAAGCATTGAACTCGTTGGTCATGGGGGGCTGGGTGGTTTGGGGAGTACTGAAGGAAGCATTGAACTCGTTGGTCATGGGGGGCTGGGTGGTTTGGGGAGTACTGAAGTAAGCATTGAACTCGTTGGTCAGGGTGGGCTGGGTGGTTTGGGGAGTACTGAAGGTAGCATTGAACTCGTTGGTCAGGGGGGGGACTGGGTGGTTTGGGGAGTACTGAAGGTAGCATTGAACTCGTTGGTCATGGGGGGCTGGGTGGTTTGGGGAGTATTTAAGGTAGCATTGAACTCGTTGGTCATGGGGGCTGGGTGGTTTGGGGAGTACTGAAGGTAGCATTGAACTCGTTGGTCATGGGGGCTGGGTGGTTTGGGGAGTACTGAAGGAAGCATTGAACTCGTTGGTCAGGGGGGCTGGGTGGTTTGGGAGTCCTGAAGGAAGCATTGTACTCGTTGGTCATGGGGGGGGCTGGGTGGTTTGGGGAGTCCTGAAGGAAGCATTGAACTTGTTGGTCAGGGGGCTGGGTGGTTTGGGGAGTACTGAAGGAAGCATTGAACTCGTTGGTCATGGGGGCTGGGTGGTTTGGGGAGTACTGAAGGAAGCATTGAACTTGTTGGTCAGGGGGGCTGGGTGGTTTGGGGAGTACTGAAGGAAGCATTGAACTCGTTGGTCATGGGGGCTGGGTGGTTTGGGAGTACTGAAGGAAGCATTGAACTTGTTGGTCAGGGGGCTGGGTGGTTTGGGGAGTACTGAAGGAAGCATTGAACTCGTTGGTCAGGGGGGGCTGGGTGGTTTGGGGAGTACTGAAGGTAGCATTGAACTCATTGGTCAGGGGGGGCTGGGTGGTTTGGGGAGTACTGAAGGTAGCATTGAACTCGTTGGTCAGGGGGGGGCTGGGTGGTTTGGGGCGTGAGGCTGTCATCCTGTGTCATATTGTTACAACGAACCCTTGCGTCATGCAGCCATTCCTCTGGGTAACCCCCCTGTCTGAAACGCTCATCCAGACAGTCGGCTTGTTTGTCATAGTCACTCTGTGTACTACAAATCCTGCGTATGCGACTGTATTGGCTGATGTGAAGGGCGAGTTATTTTGGGGGGGTGTAGGGTGGAATCTATCTCCGCGTAACAGGGAATTCCTGTCCTTTAGCTTCCTATGTAGGTCCCTGCTAAAACAACCCCCCCTCATCCCTCTTTATCAAAAAGCCCAGAAAACGTATTTCATGAGTAGCGAAGGTGAGGGTGAAATTCAGATGTTCACGGCTTGTAGTGACGGAGGAGTGGAATGGATGAAGTTCCTCTGCCGAGCCCTGGAATAGAAGGAACATGTCGTCAATGAAGCGTTTGCAGAGCTTCACATTCTTCTCAAAACAACCCCACATACAGATTGGCATAACACGGTGCCATTTTCACTACCCATAGCAGTTCCCTTCTGTTGAATGAACGACCCATAGCAGTTCCCTTCTGTTGAATGAACGACCCATAGCAGTTCCCCTCTGTTGAATGAACGACCCATAGCAGTTCCCCTCTGTTGAATGAACGACCCATAGCAGTTCCCTTCTGTTGAATGAACGACCCATAGCAGTTCCCTTCTGTTGAATGAACGACCCATAGCAGTTCCCTTCTGTTGAATGAACGACCCATAGCAGTTCCCCTCTGTTGAATGAACGACCCATAGCAGTTCCCCTCTGTTGAATGAACGACCCATAGCAGTTCCCTTCTGTTGAATGAACGACCCATAGCAGTTCCCTTCTGTTGAATGAACGACCCATAGCAGTTCCCTTCTGTTGAATGAACGACCCATAGCAGTTCCCTTCTGTTGAATGAACGACCCATAGCAGTTCCCCTCTGTTGAATGAACGACCCATAGCAGTTCCCTTCTGTTGAATGAACGACCCATAGCAGTTCCCTTCTGTTGAATGAACGACCCATAGCAGTTCCCCTCTGTTGAATGAACGACCCATAGCAGTTCCCTTCTGTTGAATGAACAGCCCATAGCAGTTCCCTTCTGTTGAATGAACGACCCATAGCAGTTCCCTTCTGTTGAATGAACGACCCATAGCAGTTCCCTTCTGTTGAATGAACGACCCATAGCAGTTCCCTCTGTTGAATGAACGTGTCATGTTCAGATACAATCTCAGCCATTTCAACAATACACTTAGTGCTAGGGAATGTGCCAGTGGGTCGTTGACTAAGACAGTGTGCCAGTGGGTCGTTGACTTAGACAGTGTGCCAGTGGGTCGTTGACTAAGACAGTGTGCCAGTGGGTCGTTGACTAAGACAGTGTGCCGGTGGGTCGTTGACTAAGACAGTGTGCCAGTGGGTCGTTGACTAAGACAGTGTGCCGGTGGGTCGTTGACTAAGACAGTGTGCCAGTGGGCCGTTGACTAAGACAGTGTGCCAGTGGGTCGTTGACTAAGACAGTGTGCCAATGGGTCGTTGACCAAGACAGTGTGCCAGTGGGTCGTTGACTAAGACAGTGTGCCAGTGGGTCGTTGACTAAGACAGTGTGCCAGTGGGTCGTTGACTAAGACAGTGTGCCAGTGGGTCGTTGACTAAGACAGTGTGCCAGTGGGCCGTTGATTAAGACAGTGTGCCAGTGGGTCGCTGACTAAGACAGTGTGCCAGTGGGTCGTTGACTAAGACAGTGTGCCAGTGGGTCATTGACTAAGACAGTGTGCCAGTGGGTCATTGACTAAGACAGTGTGCCAGTGGGTCGTTGACTAAGACAGTGTGCCAGTGGGTCGCTGACTTAGACAGTGTGCCAGTGGGTCGTTGACTAAGACAGTGTGCCAGTGGGTCGTTGACTAAGACAGTGTGCCGGTGGATCGTTGACTAAGACAGTGTGCCATGGCTTCTAGGTCTCCTGATGGGGATGTTAGTATACAGGATGTTAGTATACAGGATGTTAGTATACAGGATGTTGGTATACAGGATATTAGTATACAGAATGTTAGTATACAGGATGTTAGTGTACAGGATGTTAGTAGTCAAGATGTTAGTATACTGATGTTAGTATACAGGATTGTAGTATACAGGATGTTAGTATACAGAATGTTAATATACAGGATGTTAGTATACAGGATGTTAATATACAGGATGTTAGTATACAATGATGTTAGTATACAGGATGTTAGTATACAGGATGTCAGTATACATGATGTTGATGTTGGTATACAGGATGTTAGTATACAGGATATTAGTATACAGAATGTTAGTATACAGGATGTTAGTATGTACAGGATGTTGTTACAGGATGTTAGTATCAGGATTGTTAGTATACAGGATGTTAGTATACAGGATGTTAGTATACAGGATTGTAGTATACAGGATGTTAGTATACAGGATGTTAGTATACAGGATTGTAGTATACAGATGTTAGTATACAGGATGTTATTATACAGGATGTTAGTATACAGGATGTTAATATACAGGATGTTAGTATACAGGATCTTAGTATCCAGATGTTAGTATACAGGATGTTAGTATACAGGATGTTAGTATACAGGATGTTAATATACAGGATGTTAGTATACATGTTGGATCTTAGTATCCAGATGTTAGTATACAGGATGTTAGTATACAGGATGTTAATATACAGGATGTTAATATACAGGATGTTAGTATACAGGATGTTAGTATACAGGATGTTAGTATACAGGATGTTAGTATACAGGATGTTAGGATGTATACATGTTGGATTTGTATACATGTTAGGATGTTAGTATACAGGATGTTAGTATACAGGATGTTAGTACAGATGTTACAGGATGTTAGTATACAGGATGTTGGTATACAGGATATTAGTATACAGCATGTTAGTATACAGGATGTTAGTATACAGGATGTTAGTAGTCAGGATGTTAATATACAGGATGTTAATATACAGGATGTTAGTATACAGGATGTTAGTATACAGGATGTTAGTATACAGGATGTTAGTATCCAGATGTTAGTATACAGGATGTTAATATACAGGATGTTAATATACAGGATGTTAGTATACAGGATGTTAGTATACAGGATGTTAGTATACAGGATGTTAATATACAGGATGTTAGTATACAGGATGTTAATATACAGGATGTTAGTATACAGGATTCAACATCAAAGCCAGCCATAAGAGTCTCCCCATTGATATTTTGCATTGTCTTGAGGGTGTTAATCACGTCCGTATAATCGTGTACATATGCAGAGGGTTACACTGGGTTTTAGAAAGATATCTCTACAAAAGCAGGAATATTTCCAGTTAATGAGCCAAATGGAGGCCACGATAGGTCTCCCTGCTGGCTTATCCAATCATTGGCATTTTTGGTAAGGCATGAATAACGCTCCTGATTGGATTGTCTACTTTCATGAACTTCTATTATTTGTGCATTATGTCTCCACTTTCAACAAGAGATTTCAGCTTGTATTGAATCTCATCTTTCTGATAGGAAGCGGTGCGTGGAGGGGGTGTCACGTGACAGTTTCTGATAGGAAGCGGTGCTTGGGGGGGGCTCGTGACAGTTTCTGATAGGAAGCGGTGTGGGGGGGCTCGTGACAGTTTCTGATAGGGAAGGGGTGTGTGGGGGGGCCTCGTGACAGTTTCTGATAGGAAGCGGTGTGGGGGGGTCACGTGACAGTTTCTGATAGGAAGCAGTGTGGGGTGGGGGGGGGTCACGTGACAGTTTTGATAGGAAGCGTGTGGGGGGGTCACGTGACAGTTTCTGATAGGAAGCAGTGTGGGGTGAGGGGTGGGGGTCACGTGACAGTTTCTGATAGAAGCGGTGCGTGGGGGGTCACGTGACAGTTTCTGATAGGAAGCAGTGTGGGGTGGGGTGGGGGTCACGTGACAGTTTCTGATAGGAAGCGGGGGGGGTCACGTGACAGTTTTCTGATAGGAAGCGGGTGGGGGAGGGGTCACGTGACAGTTTTCTGAGCGGTGGGGGGGAGGCGGTGTAGGGGGTGGGGGGTCACGTGACAGTTTCTGATAGGAAGCGGTGGTGGGGGGTCACGTGACAGTTTCTGATAGGGAAGCGGTGTGTTGTTATTCAGTTGTTATTCCCAGCTCTCATTCACATAATCATCGCTGTTACCAGCACCACTGGCCTTATCACCATTACGCACTGTCAGAGTGGAGTCCAATGCTTGTCTCTGTTCTTTAGGGAGATTATTGTAGACTCTGTATTCTCCTTTCTCATTCAGAATCTGGGACACATCTTTTCCACCAGTTTGTGTCTAGGGAAGGATTTCTGTATCTATGCGGAACAAAATGTGGATTTGGATCCCAATAGGGTATTCGCCATCTTTCTGTGGGAAATGCCATTCTCTACTGTATCACCCATAGCCTGAACACTGCCTTACCCATACTTGACAGATCCACATTCTCTACTGTATCACCCATAGCCTGAACACTCGTCTTACCCATACTTGACAGATCCACATTCTCTACTGTATCACCCATAGCCTGAACACTCGTCTTACCCATACTTGACAGATCCACATTCTCTACTGTATCACCCATAGCCTGAACACAAATCTTACCCATACTTGACAGATCCACATTCTCTATTGTATCACCCATAGCCTGAACACTCGTCTTACCCATACTTGACAGATCCACATTCTCTACTGTATCACCCATAGCCTGAACACTCGTCTTACCCATACTTGACAGATCCACATTCTCTACTGTATCACCCATAGCCTGAACACTGCCTTACCCATACTTGACAGATCCACATTCTCTATTGTATCACCCAGAGCCTGAACACTCGTCTTACCCATACTTGACAGATCCACATTCTCTATTGTATCACCCAGAGCCCGAACACTCATCTTACCCATACTTGACAGATCCACATTCTCTATTGTATCACCCAGAGCCTGAACACTCGTCTTACCCATACTTACCCATACTTGACAGATCCACATTCTCTACTGTATCACCCATAGCCTGAACACTCGTCTTACCCATACTTGACAGATCCACATTCTCTACTGTATCACCCATAGCCTGAACACTGCCTTACCCATACTTGACAGATCCACATTCTCTACTGTATCACCCATAGCCTGAACACTCGTCTTACCCATACTTGACAGATCCACATTCTCTATTGTATCACCCAGAGCCTGAACACTCATCTTACCCATACTTGACAGATCCACATTTATGGGGCAGACCCCTATGTCAATGTATAAAATCATTTCTCAAACTCTATTGTAGATAAAAAATCAGTATATGATGCAATGGGGATGACAGATAGGCCCTTACTCAAGGCTAACTCACATGTAGTAAAATGACAGATAAGCCCTTACTCAAGGCCAACTCACATGTAGTGGTGATGACAGATAAGTCCTTACTCAAGGCCAACTCACATGTAGTGGGGATGACAGATAAGCCCTTACTCAAGGCCAACTCACATGTAGTGGTGATGACAGATAAGCCCTTACTCAAGGCCAACTCACATGTAGTGGTGATGACAGATACGTCCTTACTCAAGGCCAACTCACATGTAGTGGTGGTGACAGATAAGCCTTTACTCAAGGCCAACTCACATGTAGTGGTGATGACAGATAAGCCCTTACTCAAGGCCTACTCACATGTAGTGGTGATGACAGATAAGCCCTTACTCAAGGCCTACTCACATGTAGTGGTGATGAGAGATAAGTCCTTACTCAAGGCCAACTCACATGTAGTGGTGATGACAGATAAGCCTTACTCAAGGCCAACTCACATGTAGTGGTGATGACAGATAAGTCCTTACTCAAGGCCAACTCACATGTAGTGGTGATGACAGATAAGTCCTTACTCAAGGCCAACTCACATGTAGTGGTGGTGACAGATAAGCCCTTACTCAAGGCCAACTCACATGTAGTGGTGGTGACAGATACGCCCTTACTCAAGGCCAACTCACATGTAGTGGTGATGACAGATAAGCCCTTACTCAAGGCCAACTCACATGTAGTGGTGATGACAGATAAGCCCTTACTCAATGCCAACTCACATGTAGTGGTGATGACAGATAAGCCCTTACTCAAGGCCTACTCACATGTAGTGGTGATGACAGATAAGCCCTTACTCAAGGCCAACTCACATGTAGTGGTGATGACAGATAAGCCCTTTACTCAAGGCCAACTCACATGTAGGTTGATCACACTCAGGTATTCTGACTTCCTGTCCAATAGCAGCCTCACTCTTCTTGCCCCTCTGACACTTCTTCTATGTCCGCGCTGCTGCTGACCCCTGACCCCTGCTGCTGACAACTGACCCCTGCTGCAGACCCGGACCCCTGCTGCTGACCCCTAAACCCCTGCTGCTAACCCTGTTGGACCATTGAGGGTATCCTCTTCCCCCTCGCTTGAGTCCTAAAAAAGAACCACCCCCATTAGAATCATATCTGTAGTAATGATCCACCTCCATTAGAATCATATCTGTAATAATGATCCACTCCCATTAGAAACATATCTGTAATAATGATCCACCTCCATTAGAATCATATCTGTAATAATGATCCACTCCCATTAGAATCATATCTGTAATAATGATCCACCTCCATTAGAATCATATCTGTAATAATGATCCACTCCCATTAGAATCATATCTGTAATAATGATTCACTCCCATTAGAATCATATCTGTAATAATGATCCACCCCCATTAGAATCATATCTGTTATAATGATCCACCCCCATTAGAATCATATCTGTAATAATGATCCACCCCCATTAGAATCATATCTGTAATAATGATTCACCCCCATTAGAATCATATCTGTAATAATGATTCACCCCCATTAGAATCATATCTGAGCAACTCGGTGGAATAACTGAGAAGATACAAGCGGTAAAGAAACAAAGGTTGGATACTGTGAAGAATCTAGAATCTAAAGTACATTTGATTTGTTTAACACTTTTTTTGGTTACTACATGATTCCATATGTGTTATTTCATAGTTGTGATGTCTACACTATTATCTCTACAATGTAGAAAATAGTACAAATAAAGAAAACTCTTGAATGAGTAGGTGTGTCCAAACTTTTGACTGGTACTGTATATTAGTAGGCTGAATATTATCCAGTGTTTGTCGAATAGAAGACCAGATTAAATTGAGTATATTCTGATGGGTGAGAATATTATCCAGTACTTGTCAGATTTTGAATGAGAGACTGATGAGCCAAATTGAGTGTGCAGCCAAATTGGAGAGACTGATGAGATGTGTGCAGCCAAATTGAGAGACTGATGAGGTGTGCAGCCAAATTGAGAGACTGATGAGGTGTGTGCAGCCAAATTGAGAGACTGATGAGGTGTGTGCAGCCAAATTGAGAGACTGATGAGGCGTGTGCAGCCAAAAAATGAGAGACTGATGAGATGTGTGCAGCCAAATTGAGAGACTGATGAGGTGTGTGCAGCCAAAATGAGAGACTGATGAGGTGTGTGCAGCCAAATTGAGAGACTGATGAGGTGTGTGCAGCCAAATTGAGAGACTGATGAGGTGTGGGCAGATGAGACTGTGTGTGTGCAGCCAAATTGAGAGACTGATGAGGTGTGCAGCCAAATTGAGAGACTGAGGTGTGTGCAGCCAAATTGAGACTGATGAGGTGTGTGCAGCCAAATTGAGAGACTGATGAGGCTGCAGCCAAAATGAGAGACTGATGAGATGTGGCAGCCAAATTGAGAGACTGATGAGGTGTGTGCAGCCAAAATGAGAGACTGATGAGGTGTGTGCAGCCAAAAGAGACTGATGAGCAGCCAAATTGAGAGACTGATGAGGTGTGTGCAGCCAAAATGAGAGACTGATGAGGTGTGTGCAGCCAAATTGAGAGACTGATGAGGTGTGTGCAGCCAAATTGAGACTGATGAGGTGTGGGCACTGAGAGACTGATGAGGTGTGCAGCCAAATTGAGAGACTGATGAGGTGTGTGCAGCCAAAATGAGAGACTGATGAGGTGTGTGCAGCCAAAATGAGAGACTGATGAGGTGTGTGCAGCCAAAATGATGAGGTGTGTGCAGCCAAATTGAGAGACTGATGAGGTGTGCAGCCAAAATGAGAGACTGCAGCCAAAAATGAGAGACTGTGTGTGCAGCCAAATTGAGAGACTGATGAGGTGTGTGCAGCCAAATTGAGAGAGACTGATGAGAGTGTGTGTGCAGCCAAATTGAGAGACTGATGAGACTGTGAGGTGTGCAGCCAAAAATGAGAGACTGATGAGGTGTGTGCAGCCAAAATGATAGACTGATGAGGTGTGTGCAGCCAAAATGAGAGACTGATGAGGGTGCAGCCAAAATGAGAGACTGATGAGGTGTGTGCAGCCAAATGAGAGACTGATGAGGTGTGTGCAGCCAAAATGCCAAATGAGACTGATGAGGTGTGTGCAGCCAAAATGAGAGACTGATGAGGTGTGTGCAGCCAAATGAGAGACTGATGAGGTGTGTGCAGCCAAATTGAGAGACTGATGAGGTGTGCAGCCAAAAATGAGAGACTGATGAGGTGTGTGCAGCCAAATTGAGAGACTGATGAGGTGTGTGCAGCCAAATTGAGAGACTGATGAGGTGTGTGCAGCCAAAATGAGAGACTGATGAGGTGTGTGCAGCCAAAATGAGAGACTGATGAGGTGTGTGCAGCCAAAATGAGAGACTGATGAGGTGTGTGCAGCCAAAATGAGAGACTGATGAGGTGTGTGCAGCCAAAATGAGAGACTGATGAGGTGTGTGCAGCCAAAATGAGAGACTGATGAGGTGTGTGCAGCCTGCGTAAGAAGCCTTTCATGAGACTTTGTTCAAATCATCATTAGAGTTGCATCATGCAGCCTTAGAACGTATTAGACATTAAAACATACAGTTTAACGTTTGTAACTAAGTTACATGAATAACTTTACATGAAGCATATAGGAGAACCTTTTTATTTGTTAACACAGAATAGCATCATGTGCACATTCCCTCAGAAATAATTTGGTAAAAATATCCTTTCTAGTTTATTCATTTACAATTGTATTCTTCATACAATCAAATAATATAAAATAATGCCATGGGAAATATACGCAAATCTTGCCTGCTAAATGAACTAGAGTTGCCCACAGCCATATTGCATAGCCAGATCAGGAACTAACATAAGGATGTCTCAAAATATGCTATTCTACATTTTCTTCATATCAAAATGTTTCTTTACACTTGTTAAAAATAAATAATGGATTTATTGTGATGGTGTAGGCTATATTACATGGATTAATTGTGATGGTGTAGGCTATATTACATGGATTTATTGTGATGGTGTAGGCTATATTACATGGATTTATTGTGATGGTGTAGGCTATATTACATGGATTAATTGTGATGGTGTAGGCTATATTACATGGATTTATTGTGATGATGTAGACTATATTATATGGATTTATTGTGATGGTGTAGGCTATATTACATGGATTAATTGTGATGGTGTAGGCTATATTACATGGATTTATTGTGATGGTGTAGGCTATATTACATGGATTTATTGTGATGGTGTAGGCTATATTACATGGATTTATTGTGATGGTGTAGACTATATTACATGGATTTATTGTGATGGTGTAGGCTATATTACATGGATTTATTGTGATGGTGTAGACTATATTACATGGATTTATTGGGATGGTATAGGCTATATTACATGGATTTATTGTGATGGTATAGGCTATAGTACATGGATTAATTGTGATGGTGTAGGCTATAGTACATGGATTACTTGTGATGGTGTAGGCTATATTACATGGATTTATTGTGATGGTATAGGCTATAGTACATGGATTAATTGTGATGGTGTAGGCTATAGTACATGGATTAATTGTGATGGTGTAGGCTATATTACATGGATTTATTGTGATGGTATAGGCTATATTACATGGATTAATTGTGATGGTGTAGGCTATATTACATGGATTAATTGTGATGGTGTAGACTATATAATGATAAGTCATGCAGCTGAATGATGAGGAGAGCTTTAACCATGGTAAGTATTGCAGCTGAATGATGAGGAGAGCTTTAACCATGGTAAGTATTGCAGCTGAATGATGAGGAGAGCTTTTACCATGGTAAGTATTGCAGCTATATGATGAGGAGAGCTTTTACCATGGTAAGTATTGCAGCTGAATGATGAGGAGAGCTTTTACCATGGTAAGTATTGCAGCTATATGATGAGGAGAGCTTTTACCATGGTAAGTATTGCAGCTGAATGATGAGGAGAGCTTTTACCATGGTAAGTATTGCAGCTGAATGATGAGGAGAGCTTTTACCATGGTAAGTATTGCAGCTAATGATGAGGAGAGCTTTTACCATGGTAAGTATTACCCCAACTATATGATGAGGAGAGCTTTTACCATGGTAAGTATTGCAGCTGAATGATGAGGAGAACTTTTACCATGGTAAGTATTGCAGCTGAATGATGAGGAGATTTTTACCATGGTAAGTATTGCAGCTGAATGATGAGAGAGCTTTTACCATGGTAAGTATTGCAACTATATGATGAGGAGAGCTTTACCATGGTAAGTATTGCATATATGATGAGGAGAGCCTTTACCATGGTAAGTATTGCAGCTATATGATGAGGAGAGCTTTTACCATGGTAAGTATTGCAGCTATATGATGAGGAGAGCTTTTACCATGGTAAGTATTGCAGCTATATGATGAGGAGAGCTTTTACCATGGTAAGTATTGCAGCTATATGATGAGGAGAGCTTTTACCATGGTAGTCAGTCCCACACACTCAGTCAGTCGCCTTTGTCTTTAATCCCCAGACATCCACTGCCTGTGTGTGTGTGTGTGTGTGTGTGTGTGTGTGTGTGTGTGTGTGTGTGTGTGTGTGTGTGTGTGTGTGTGTGTGCGTGCGTGTATGCGTGCGTGTGTGTGTGTGTGTGTGTGTGTATGCGTGTGTGCGTGTGTGTGTGCATGTGCGTGCGTGTATGCGTGCGTGTGTGTGCGTGCGTATGCGTATGCGTGTGTGTGTGCAATGTGTGTGTGTGTGTGTGTGTGTGTGTGTGTGTGCGTGCGTGCGTGCGTGTGTGTGTGTGTGTGTGCGTGCGTGCCGTATGCGTGTGTGCGTGCGTATGCGTGTGCGTGTGCGTGTGTGTGTGCGTGCGTGTATGCGTGCGTGTGTGTGTGTGTGTGTGTGTGTGCGTGTGTGTGTGTGTGCGTGTGTGTGTGTGTCATCCAATCGCCGTTGGTAGTTATCAATCCAATGCTGCGGAAAAATAGTGACACGACAGATGGAATGCAACGCCCACCTACCCACAGGCAAACTTTGACATTGAAGGAACATTTGCATACTAATTTACTGTGCTTTAGTTTATGTATAGATAGATGTAAGGAGTAAGACTTGGCTCACATTGAAGAAAGTTGTCTTTTGAATAATAGACTACCTGCTATTGCAACATAATCCGCTGGGCTTTGCTATTGATATACTTTTACCGCGTTTGGGACGGACTGTCCAGATATCTTGTTCTAGAGTTAAAAGGTTAATGGGGGTGACTGTGGAGGAGTGAAAACTATCTCTCTGAACGCCGTAGGAGAGAAGGAGTGAAGAAATGAATCTGGCAAAAATGTGGGTTTTGAACTAAAGGAACAATCTCTCTCACTTACAGGCCAAATAAAATGTCAGAGGATGGACTTTTCATCTGGTTGTAGGAGATGTAAGTGTTGATGTGGACTGAGGTGATGTTAGTGTTGATGTGGACTGAGGAGATGTTGGTGTTGATGTGGACTGAGGAGATGTTAGTGTTGATGTGACTGAGGAGATGTTGATGTGGACTGAGGAGATGTTAGTGTTGATGTGGACTGAGGAGATGTTAGTGTTGATGTGGACTGAGGAGATGTTGGTGTTGATGTGGACTGAGAGGAGAGATGTTGAGAGATGTTGATGTGGACTGAGGAGATGTTAGTGTTGATGTGGACTGAGGAGATGTTGGTGTTGATATGGACTGAGGAGATGTTAGTGTTGATGTACTGAGGAGATGTTAGTGTTGATGTGAACTGAGAAGATGTTAGTGTTGATGTGAACTGAGGAGATGTTAGTGTTGATGTGGACTGAGGAGATGTTGATGGACTGAGGAGATGTTAGTGTTGATGTGGACTGAGGAGATGTTGATGTGGACTGAGGAGATGTTGATGTGGACTGAGGAGATGTTAGTGTTGATGTGGACTGAGGTGATGTTAGTGTTGATGTGGACTGAGGAGATGTTAGTGTTGATGTGGACTGAGGAGATGTTGATGTGGACTGAGGTGATGTTAGTGTTGATGTACTGAGGAGATGTTAGTGTTGATGTGAACTGAGAAGATGTTAGTGTTGATGTGAACTGAGAGATGTTAGTGTTGATGTGGACTGAGGAGATGTTAGTGTTGATGTGTACTGAGGAGATGTTAGTGTGTTGATGTGGACTGAGGAGATGTTGATGTGGACTGAGGAGATGTTAGTGTTGATGTGGACTGAGGAGATGTTGGTGTTGATGTGGACTGAGGAGATGTTAGTGTTGATATGGACTGAGGAGATGTTGATGTGGACTGAAGAGATGTTGATGTGGACTGAGGAGATGTTAGTGTTGATGTGGACTGAGGAGATGTTAGTGTGTGGATGTGGACTGAGGAGATATTGATGTGGACTGAGGAGATGTTAGTGTTGATGTGGACTGAGGTGATGTTAGTGTTGATGTGGACTGAGGAGATGTTGATGTGGACTGAGGTGATGTTAGTGTTGATGTGAACTGAGGAGATGTTAGTGTTGATGTGGACTGAGGAGATGTTAGTGTTGCTGTGTACTGAGGAGATGTTAGTGATGTACTGAGGAGATGTTAGTGTGTGGACTGAGAAGATGTTGATGTGGACTGAGGAGATGTTGATGTGGACTGAGGAGATGTTAGTGTTGATGTGGACTGAGGAGATGTTGATGTGGACTGAGAAGATGTTAGTGTTGATGTGAACTGAGGAGATGTTAGTGTTGATGTGGACTGAGGAGATGTTAGTGTTGATGTGGACTGAGGAGATGTTGATGTGGACTGAGGAGATGTTAGTGTTGATGTGGACTGAGGAGATGTTAGTGTTGATGTGGACTGAGGAGATGTTAGTGTTGATGTGGACTGAGGAGATGTTGATGTTGACTGAGGAGATGTTAGTGTTAATGACTGAGGAGATGTTGATGTGGACTGAGGAGATGTTGAGTGTTAATGTGGACTGAGAGATGTTGATGTGGACTGAGGAGATGTTAGTGTTGATGTGGACTGAGGAGATGTTGGTGTGTTGATGTGGACTGAGAGATGTTAGTGTGATGTGGACTGAGAGATGTTGATGTGGACTGAGAGATGTTAGTGTTGATGTGGACTGAGCTGACTCAGTTTTGGTGCTGATCCAAGGTGCTTTGTATCAGATCACAGACTGTCAACCATCTCCCTATTAACCAGGGGCGGACTGGGACAAAACATTGTCCAGGGCATTTCAAACACGCCGGCCCATTTACTTTCTCAAAGCGCCCATTTTTAGCGAAATAATTATAATTTCTGCATAAAACCCCCGATGTAGACAGGCCCATTGGGCTACAAATGGAGCAGCACATCTGGCGTTTACCATAATTGCCCCATGGCCAGTCCATCCCTGCTATCAACCATCTACCTACAATAATCTTAGTACTCAGACCCTATCGATCATCTACGTAAATATGGGTTGTATTTACAATGGTGTTTGTTCTTCACTGGTTGCTCTTTTCTTAGGCAACAGGTCACAATTCCTGCTGTGATGGAATTTCACCCAGTAGATATGGGAGTTTATTAAACAAAATGTTATTGTGGATCTGTGTAATCTGAGGGGAAATATGTCTCTCTAATAGGGTCATACATTGGACAGGAGGTTAGGAAGTGCAGCTCAGTGTCCACCATTTTGTGGGCAGTGAGCACATAGCCTGTCTTCTCTTAGGAGCCAGGTCTGCCTACGGTGGCCTCTCTCAATTGCAAGGCTATGCTCACTGAGTCCGTGCAAATCAAATCAAATTGGTATTTGTCACATGGGCCGAATACAACAGGTGTAGACATTAAGGTAAAATATTTGACTTTACTACAAGCCCTTAACCAACAACGAGATTTAAGAAAATACATGTTAAGTTAAAAAATCGAAAAGTATAATTTTTTATGGAAGCAAAAATAACAGTAACTATATACAGGGATACCGGTACAGAGTCAATGTGGAGGCTATATACAGGGGGATACCGGTACAGAGTCAATGGGAGGCTATATACAGGGGTACTGGTACAGAGTCAATGTGAGACTAGATACAGGGGGTACTGGTACAGAGTCAATGTGGGAATATACAGGGGATACCGGTACAGAGTCAATGTGGAGGCTATACAGGGGTACCGGTACAGAGTCAATGTGGAGGCTATATACAGGGATACCGGTACAGAGTCAATGTGGAGGCTATATACAGGGGGTACCGGTACAGAGTCAATGTGGAGACTATATACTGGGGTACCGGTACAGAGTCAATGTGGAGACTATATACAGGGGGCACGGTACAGAGTCAATGTGGAGGCTATATACAGGGGGTACCGTACAGAGTCAATGTGGAGACTATATACAGGGGTACCGGCACAGAGTCACTGTGGAGGCTATATACAGGGGATACCGGTACAGAGTCAATGTGGAGGCTATATACAGGGGATACCGGTACAGAGTCAATGTGGAGGCTATATACAGGGGATACTGGTACAGAGTCAATGTGGAGGCTATATACAGGGGGTACTGGTACAGAGTCAATGTGGAGAGACTATATACAGGGGGTACCGGTACAGAGTCAATGTGGAGGGCTATATACAGGGGTACCGGTACAGAGTCAATGTGGAGACTATATACAGGGGATACCGGTACAGAGTCAATGTGGAGACTATATACAGGGGGTACCGGTACAGAGTCAATGTGGAGGCTATATACAGGGGATACCGGTACAGAGTCAATGGAGGCTATATACAGGGGGTACCGGTACAGAGTCAATGTGGAGGCTATACAGGGATACCGGTACAGAGTCAATGTGGAGACTATATACAGGGATACCGGTACCCAGAGTCAATGTGGAGACTATATACAGGGGATACTGGTACAGAGTCAATGTGGAGGCTATATACAGGGGGTACTGGTACAGAGTCAATGTGGAGACTATATACAGGGGGTACGTACAGAGTCAATGTGGAGACTATATACAGGGATACGGTACAGAGTCAATGTGGAGGCTATATACAGGGGGTACTGGTACAGAGTCAATGTGAGACTATATACAGGGGGTACCGGTACAGAGTCAATGTGGAGGCTATATACAGGGACACCGGTACAGAGTCATGTGAGACTATATACAGGGGTACCGTACAGAGTCAATGTGGAGACTATATACAGGGGTACCGGTACAGAGTCATGTGGAGGCTATATACAGGGATACCGCACAGAGTCAATGTGGAGGCTATGGCACAGGGGGTACCGGTACAGAGTCAATGTGGAGGCTATATACAGGGATACCGGTACAGAGTCAATGTGGAGACTATATACAGGGATACCGGTACAGAGTCAATGTGGAACTATATACAGGGGGTACTGGTACAGAGTCAATGTGGAGACTATATACAGGGATACCGGTACAGAGTCAATGTGGAGGCTATATACAGGGATACCGGTACAGAGTCAATGTGGAGGCTATATACAGGGGGTACTGGTACAGAGTCAATGTGGAGGCTATATACAGGGATACCGGTACAGAGTCAATGTGGAGGCTATATACAGGGGATACCGGTACAGAGTCAATGTGGAGACTATACAGGGGGTACCGGTACAGAGTCACTATGGAGACTATATACAGGGATACCGGTACAGAGTCAATATGGAGGCTATATACAGGGGGCACGGTACAGAGTCAATGTGGAGGCTATATACAGGGGGTACCGTACAGAGTCAATGTGGAGGCTATATACAGGGGGTACTGCACAGAGTCAATGTGGAGGCTATATACAGGGGGTACCGGTACAGAGTCAATGTGGAGGCTATATACAGGGGGTACTGCACAGAGTCAATGTGGAGGCTAGTATACAGTGGGTACCGTACAGAGTCAATGTGGAGGCTATATACAGGGGGTACCGGTACAGAGTCAATGTGGAGACTATATACAGGGGGTACCGTACACAGAGTCAATGTGGAGACTATATACAGGGGGTACGGTACAGAGTCAATGTGGAGGCTATATACAGGGGGTACTGGTACAGAGTCAATGTGGAGGCTATATACAGGGGTACCGGTACAGAGTCAATGTGGAGACTATATACAGGGGTACCGGTACAGAGTCAATGTGACTATATACAGGGGGTACCGGTACAGAGTCAATGGAGGCTATATACAGGGGGCACCGGTACAGAGTCAATGTGGAGACTATCCAGGGGGTACCCGGTACAGAGTCAATGTGGAGGCTATATTCAGGGGATACCCCGGTACAGAGTCAATGTGGAGACTATATACAGGGGGTACCGTACAGAGTCAATGTGGAGGCTATATACAGGGGGTACATTGCAGAGTCAATGTGGGAGGCTATATACAGGGGGTACCGGTACAGAGTCAATGTGGAGGCTATATTCAGGGGGGTACCCGGTACAGAGTCAATGTGGAGACTATATACAGGGGTACCGGTACAGAGTCAATGTGGAGGCTATATTCAGGGGATACCAGTACAGAGTCAATGTGGAGACTATATACAGGGGGTATCGGTACAGAGTCAATGTGGAGGCTATATACAGGGGGTTTCGGTACAGAGTCAATGTGGAGGCTATATACAGGGGGATACCGTACAGAGTCAATGTGGAGGCTATATACAGGGGATACCGTACAGAGTCACGTGGAGGCTATATACAGGGGATACGGGTACAGAGTCAATGTGGAGGCTATATACAGGGGATACGGTACAGAGTCAATGTGGAGGCTATATACAGGGGATACCGGTACAGAGTCAATGTGGAGGCTATATACAGGGGATACTGGTACAGAGTCAATGTGGAGGCTATACAGGGGGTACCGTACAGAGTCAATGTGGAGACTATATACAGGGGATACCGGTACAGAGTCATCAATGTGGAGGCTATATACAGGGGGTACCGGTACAGAGTCAATGTGGAGGCTATATACAGGGATACCGGGTACAGAGTCAATGTGGAGACTATATACAGGGGATACCGGTACAGAGTCAATGTGGAGGCTATATACAGGGGGTACCGGTACAGAGTCAATGTGGAGACTATATACAGGGGGTACCGGTACAGAGTCAATGTGGAGACTATATACAGGGGGTACCGCACAGAGTCAATGTGGAGGCTATATACAGGGGATACCGGTACAGAGTCAATGTGGAGGCTATATACAGGGGGTACCGGTACAGAGTCAATGTGGAGACTATATACAGGGGATACCGGTACAGAGTCAATGTGGAGACTATATACAGGGGATACCGGTACAGAGTCAATGTGGAGACTATATACAGGGGGTACCGGTACAGAGTCAATGTGGAGGCTATATACAGGGGGTACCGGTACAGAGTCAATGTGGAGACTATATACAGGGGATACCGGTACAGAGTCAATGTGGAGGCTATATACAGGGGGTACCGGTACAGAGTCAATGTGGAGGCTATATACAGGGGATACCGGTACAGAGTCAATGTGGAGGCTATATACAGGGGTACCGGTACAGAGTCAATGTGGAGGCTATATACAGGGGGTACCGGTACAGAGTCAATGTGGAGACTATATACAGGGGATACCGGTACAGAGTCAATGTGGAGGCTATATACAGGGGATACCGGTACAGAGTCAATGTGGAGGCTATATACAGGGGATACCGGTACAGAGTCAATGTGGAGACTATATACAGGGGATACCGGTACAGAGTCAATGTGGAGGCTATATACAGGGGATACCGGTACAGAGTCAATGTGGAGACTATATACAGGGGGTACCGGTACAGAGTCAATGTGGAGACTATATACAGGGGATACCGGTACAGAGTCAATGTGGAGGCTATATACAGGGGGTACCGGTACAGAGTCAATGTGGAGGCTATATACAGGGGGTACCGGTACAGAGTCAATGTGGAGGCTATATACAGGGGGTACCGGTACAGAGTCAATGTGGAGGCTATATACAGGGGGTACCGGTACAGAGTCAATGTGGAGGCTATATACAGTGGGTACCGGTACAGAGTCAATGTGGAGGCTATATACAGGGGGTACCGGTACAGAGTCAATGTGGAGACTATATACAGGGGGTACCGGTACAGAGTCAATGTGGAGACTATATACAGGGGGTACCGGTACAGAGTCAATGTGGAGGCTATATACAGGGGGTACCGGTACAGAGTCAATGTGGAGGCTATATACAGTGGGTACCGGTACAGAGTCAATGTGGAGGCTATATACAGGGGGTACCGGTACAGAGTCAATGTGGAGACTATATACAGGGGATACCGGTACAGAGTCAATGTGGAGGCTATATACAGGGGGTACTGGTACAGAGTCAATGTGGAGACTATATACAGGGGGTACCGGTACAGAGTCAATGTGGAGGCTATATACAGGGGGTACCGGTACAGAGTCAATGTGGAGGCTATATACAGGGGGTACCGGTACAGAGTCAATGTGGAGACTATATACAGGGGGTACCGGTACAGAGTCAATGTGGAGGCTATATACAGGGGGTACCGGTACAGAGTCAATGTGGAGGCTATATACAGGGGGTACCGGTACAGAGTCAATGTGGAGGCTATATACAGGGGGTACCGGTACAGAGTCAATGTGGAGGCTATATACAGGGGGTACTGGTACAGAGTCAATGTGGAGGCTATATACAGGGGGTACCGGTACAGAGTCAATGTGGAGGCTATATACAGGGGGTACCGGTACAGAGTCAATGTGGAGGCTATATACAGGGGGTACCGGTACAGAGTCAATGTGGAGGCTATATACAGGGGGTACCGGTACAGAGTCAATGTGGAGGCTATATACAGGGGGTACCGGTACAGAGTCAATGTGGAGGCTATATACAGGGGGTACCGGTACAGAGTCAATGTGGAGACGTATATACAGGGGTACCAGCACAGAGTCAATGTGGAGGCTATATACAGGGGGTACCGGTACAGAGTCAATGTGGAGGCTATATACAGGGGGTACCGGTACAGAGTCAATGTGGAGACTATATACAGGGGGTACCGGTACAGAGTCATATGTGGAGGCTATATACAGGGGGTAACTGGTACAGAGTCAATGTGGAGGCTATATTCAGGGTACCGGTACAGAGTCAATGTGGAGGCTTATATTCAGGGGGTACCGTACAGAGTCAATGTGGAGGCTATATACAGGG
>NW_027038594.1:0-20000 GCF_034236695.1 Oncorhynchus nerka
CTCTACCCTGTTAGTACCCCCTCAGTCCTCTACCCCTCTACACCCTGTTAGTACCCCCCTCAGTCCTCTACCCCTCTAATACTACACCCTGTTAGTACCCCTTCTCAGTCCTCTACCCTCTAACACTATACCCTGTTAGTACCCCCTCAGTCCTCTACCCCTCTACACCCTGTTAGTACCCCCTCAGTCCTCTACCCCTCTACACCCTGTTAGTACCCCCTCAGTCCTCTACCCCTCTACACCCTGTTAGTACCCCCTCAGTCCTCTACCCTCTAACACTATACCCTGTTAGTACCCCCTCAGTCCTCTACCCCTCTAACAATACACCCTGTTAGTACCCCCTCAGTCCTCTACCCCTCTACACCCTGTTAGTACCCCTCAGTCCTCTACCCCTCTACACCCTGTTAGTACCCCCTCAGTCCTCTACCCCTCTACACCCTGTTAGTACCCCCTCAGTCCTCTACCCCTCTAACACTATACCCTGTTAGTACCCCCTCAGTCCTCTACCCCTCTAATACTACACCCTGTTAGTACCCACTTCTCAGTCCTCTACCCCTCTACACCCTGTTAGTACCCCCTCAGTCCTCTACCCCTCTACACCCTGTTAGTACCCCCTCAGTCCTCTACCCCTCTACACCCTGTTAGTACCCCCTCAGTCCTCTACCCCTCTGATACTACACCCTGTTAGTACCCCTTCTCAGTCCTCTACCCCTCTACACCCTGTTAGTACCCCCTCAGTCCTCTACCCCTCTACACCCTGTTAGTACCCCCTCAGTCCTCTACCCCTCTGATACTACACCCTGTTAGTACCCCCTCAGTCCTCTACACCTCTACACCCTGTTAGTACCCCCTCAGTCCTCTACCCCTCTACACCCTGTTAGTACCCCCTCAGTCCTCTACCCTCTACACTACACCCTGTTAGTACCCCCTCAGTCCTCTACCCCTCTACACCCTGTTAGTACCCCCTCAGTCCTCTACCCCTCTAACACTATACCCTGTTAGTATCCCCCTCAGTCCTCTAACCCTCTAACACTATACCCTGTTAGTATCCCCTTAGTCCTCTACCCCTCTAACACTATACCCTGTTAGTACCCCCTCAGTCCTCTACCCCTCTACACCCTGTTAGTACCCCCTCAGTCCTCTACCCCTCTACACCCTGTTAGTATCCCCTTCTCAGTCCTCTACCCCTCTACACCCTGTTAGTACCCCCTCAGTCCTCTACCCTCTACCTTTAGCACCCTAGTTAGTACCCCCTCAGTCCTCTAGTCCTCTACCCTCTACACCCTGTTAGTACCCCCTCAGTCCTCTACCCTCTACCTCTACACCCTGTTAGTACCCCCTCAGTCCTCTACCCTCTACCCTCTACACCCTGTTAGTACCCCCTCAGTCCTCTACCCTCTAACACTACACCCTGTTAGTACCCCCTCAGTCCTCTACCCCTCTAACACTATACCCTGTTAGTACCCCCTCAGTCCTCTACCCTCTAACTACACCCTGTTAGTACCCCCTCAGTCCTCTACCCCTCTACACCCTGTTAGTACCCCCTCAGTCCTCTACCCCTACACCCTGTAGTACCCCTCAGTCCTCTACCCCTCTACACCCTGTTAGTACCCCCTCAGTCCTCTACCCCTCTAACACTATACCCTGTTAGTACCCCCTCAGTCCTCTACCCCTCTGATACTACACCCTGTTAGTAACCCCTCAGTCCTCTACCCCTCTACACCCTGTTAGTACCCCCTCAGTCCTCTACCCCTCTACACCCTGTTAGTACCCCCTCAGTCCTCTACCCCTCTACACCCTGTTAGTACCCCCTCAGTCCTCTACCCCTCTGATACTACACCCTGTTAGTAACCCCTCAGTCCTCTACCCCTCTACACCCTGTTAGTACCCCCTCAGTCCTCTACCCCTCTACACCCTGTTAGTATCCCCTCAGTCCTCTACCTCTCTAACACTATACCCTGTTAGTACCCCCTCAGTCCTCTACCCCTCTACACCCTGTTAGTACCCCCTCAGTCCTCTACCCCTCTACACCCTGTTAGTACCCCCTCAGTCCTCTACCCTCTACCTACCCTGTTAGTACCCCTCAGTCCTCTACCCCTCTACACCCTGTTAGTACCCCCTCAGTCCTCTACCCCTCTAACACTATACCCTGTTAGTACCCCCTCAGTCCTCTACCCCTCTAACACTATACCCTGTTAGTACCCCCTCAGTCCTCTACCCCTCTAACACTATACCCTGTTAGTATCCCCTCAGTCCTCTACCCCTCTAACACTATACCCTGTTAGTACCCCCTCAGTCCTCTACCCTCTACACTACACCCTGTTAGTACCCCCTCAGTCCTCTACCCCTCTACACCCTGTTAGTACCCCCTCAGTCCTCTACCCCTCTACACCCTGTTAGTACCCCCTCAGTCCTCTACCCCTCTAACACTATACCCTGTTAGTACCCCCTCAGTCCTCTACCCCTCTACACCCTGTTAGTACCCCTCAGTCCTCTACCCTCTAACACTATACCCTGTTAGTATCCCCTCTCAGTCCTCTACCCCTCTAATACTACACCCTGTTAGTACCCCTTCTCAGTCCTCTACCCCTCTACACCCTGTTAGTATCCCCTCTCAGTCCTCTACCCCTCTACACTCCCTGTTAGTACCCCTCTCAGTCCTCTACCCCTCTACACCCTGTTAGTACCCCCTCAGTCCTCTACCCCTCTAACACTATACCCTGTTAGTACCCCCTCAGTCCTCTACCCCTCTAACACTATACCCTGTTAGTATCCCCTTCTCAGTCCTCTACCCCTCTAACACTATACCCTGTTAGTACCCCCTCAGTCCTCTACCCCTCTAACACTATACCCTGTTAGTATCCCCTCTCAGTCCTCTACCCTCTACACTATACCCTGTTAGTATCCCCTCTCAGTCCTCTACCCCTCTACACCCTGTTAGTACCCCCTCAGTCCTCTACCCCTTCTACACCCTGTTAGTATCCCCTTCTCAGTCCTCTACCCCTCTAACACTATACCCTGTTAGTACCCTCTCAGTCCTCTACCCCTCTAACACTATACCCTGTTAGTACCCCCTCAGTCCTCTACCCCTCTACCCCTCTACACCCTGTTAGTACCCCCTCAGTCCTCTACCCCTCTACCCCTCTACACCCTGTTAGTACCCCCTTCTCAGTCCTCTACCCCTCTAACACTATACCCTGTTAGTATCCCCTCAGTCCTCTACCCCTCTACCCCCTGTTAGTACCCCCTCAGTCCTCTACCCCTCTACACCCTGTTAGTATCTCCTCAGTCCTCTACCTCTCTAACACTATACCCTGTTAGTATCCCCTCAGGCCTCTACCCCTCTAACACTATACCCTGTTAGTACCCCCTTCTCAGTCCTCTACCCTCTACACCCTGTTAGTATCCCGTTCTCAGTCCCCTACCCCTCTAACACTATACCCTGTTAGTACCCCCTTCTCAGTCCTCTACCCCTCTAACACTATACCCTGTTAGTATCCCCTAGCCTTCTACCCCCTCTACCTCTTACACCCTGTTAGTACCCCAGTCCTCTACCCCTAATCTGTTAGTATCCTCTTGTCCTTTCTACCCTCTAACACTATACCCTGTTGGGTATCCCCTCAGTCCTCTACTCCTCTACACCCTGTTAGTACCCCTCAGTCCTCTACCCTCACCCTACACCCTGTTAGGCACTCTTCTCAGTCTCTTCTTACCTCTCTAACACTATAATTCTGTTAGTATCCCTTCTAGTCCCCTACCCTACTATAACATCATAATTTTGTTAGTATCCTCAGTCCTCTACTCATTTTACACCCTGTTAGTACCCCTCTAACACTACCTGTCAGTATCCCCTTCTCAGTCCTCTACCCTCTACACCCTGTTAGTACCCCCTCAGTCCTCTACCCCTCTACACCCTGTTAGTACCCCCTCAGTCCTCTACCCCTCTACACCCTGTTAGTACCCCCTCAGTCCTCTACCCTCTACCCTCTACACCCTGTTAGTACCCCCTCAGTCCTCTACCCCTCTACCCTCTACACCCTGTTAGTACCCCCTCAGTCCTCTACCCCTCTACCCCTCTATACCCTGTTAGTACCCCCTCAGTCCTCTACCCCTCTACCCCTCTACACCCTGTTAGTACCCCCTTCTCAGTCCTCTACCCCTCTAACACTATACCCTGTTAGTATCCCCTTCTCAGTCCTCTACCCCTCTACACCCTGTTAGTACCCCCTCAGTCCTCTACCCCTCTACACCCTGTTAGTACCCCCTCAGTCCTCTACCCCTCTACCCCTCTACACCCTGTTAGTATCCCCTTCTCAGTCCTCTACCCCTCTAACACTATACCCTGTTAGTAATTGTCCAGTCCTCTACCCTCTTAACACTATACCCTTCTCAGTCCTCTACCCTTCTAACACTATACCCTGTTAGTATCCCCTCAGTCCCTCTACTCCTCTAACACTATACCCCTGTTAGTATCCCCTCAGTCCTCTACTCTACCCTGTTAGTCTGGGCCTACACCCTCTTAGCACTCTTCTCAGTCCTCTACACCTCTAACACTATATTCTGTTAGTATCCCTCAGTCCTCTACCCCTACTATACCCTTTGTTAGTACCCCCCTCTACACCAGTCCTCTAATCCTCTACTCCTCTACACCCCTGTTAGTATCCTCAGTCCTCTACCCCCTCTAACACTATACGCAGCCTCCCCAGCCAGCCTTCTAACACTATATCCTTTTAGTACCCCCCCTCAGTTCTTAATCCCCACTCCCCTCGTAACACTAGTCCCTGTCATTATCCCTTTGCATTAGTCCTCTACCTCTAACAACTATACCCTGTTAGGTATCCCCTTCTCAGTCAGACCATACAACGCCTAACACTATAATCTGTGGTAGGACCTCACGTGGAGTTCCACTCCTTCTAACTCTTGAACTGCTGATTCATGTCCAACAAGGCAGAGTTCATCTGCTCTATGTCTCCTCCAGTCCCTGACTTCTTGGCACTGACGGAAACATGCGGATCACCACAGACTAACACTGCTACTCTGTTAGTGTACCCCCTTCTCTGTCCCACCCTCTAACACTATAGCCCTGTTGGGTGGTGGCACCGGGATCCTCTACCCCTCCTAAGCGTCAGTCCTTTCTCCTCTACCCATCTGTACATCCCTGTTAGAACCCCCTCAGTCCTCTACCCCAGCCCTATACCCTGTTAGTATCCCATTTCTCCAGGGTTAGTTTTTGACCCCTTAATAAGCTCTGTTAGTACTCTTTAGTCCTCTCATGTTCTGGGGCGACTTTAACCACCCTGTTAGTACTGACTTCTCAGTCCTCTGCCTCCTTCTTACACCTTCTGTTAGTATCCCGTTTCCTAGTCCCCTACCCTCTAACACTCAAGGCCTGTTAGTACCCATCTTACTCAGTCCTGCTACCCCCTCTAACACTAACCCTGTTAGGTATCCTCCAAGTCCCCTACCCTCTAACACTATACCCTGTTAGTCCCTTCTCATCCTCTACTCCCTAACACTTCTAACTGATTAGTATCCCTCAGTCCCCAACCTGCCTCTAACTTCTCTCCCCCACTTCCTCCTTCCATCCTGTTAGGTACCCCCTTCTCAGTCCTTCTCCAACCTATACCCTGTTCCTGCCTCTCAACTCCTCCTCTCCTCCCTTCTGCATCCTTTGACTCTCTATATCCCCTATCCTCCAGGCCTCTGTCCTCCCTCCCGCTCCGTGTTAGGATCCCCCCTCAGTTATGAAACACTATACCCTGTTAGTATCCCTTCTCAGTTTTCTTGAAATGGAGGACTCCTCTACATTCTGTTAGTACCTGAGCATCTTCTACACCCTGTTAGTATTTTCCTCTTCTCTGCTGCTAAAGCCACTTACCACTCTAATAATTCCCCTAGTCCTCTACCCTCTAACACTATAAGCTCTTTTAGACCCCCTCGTCCTCTAATCCTCCTCCTCCTCCTCCTCTCTTAGTACTCCCTCAGTCCTCAATTCTCTACACCCTGTTAGTACCATCCTTCTCAGTCCTCTACCCTCTAACACTACACCGCTTGGTTCTGCTCAGATATTTCGCCTGCACCCTGTGCCTGGACCTCTTTCTCCTCTCCTCCAGATGAAACTATGGTTTTGTATCGCCTCAGTCCTCTACCCTTCTAACACTATACCCTGTTAGTACCCCCTCAGTCCCCTACCCCTCTAACACTATACCCTGTTAGTATCCCCTCAGTCCTCTACCCCTCTAACACTATACCCTGTTAGTATAACCCTTCTCAGTCCTCTACCTCTCTAACACTATACCCTGTTAGTATCCCCTCAGGCCTCTACCCCTCTAACACTATACCCTGTTAGTACCCCCTTCTCAGTCCTCTACCCCTCTACACCCTGTTAGTATCCCGTTCTCAGTCCCCTACCCCTCTAACACTATACCCTGTTAGTACCCCCTTCTCAGTCCTCTACCCCTCTAACACTATACCCTGTTAGTATCCCCTCAGTCCCCTACCCCTCTAACACTATACCCTGTTAGTACCCCTTCTCAGTCCTCTACCCCTCTAACACTATACCCTGTTAGTATCCCCTCAGTCCCCTACCCCTCTAACACTATACCCTGTTAGTACCCCTTCTCAGTCCTCTACCCCTCTAACACTATACCCTGTTAGTATCCCCTCAGTCCCCTACCCCTCTAACACTATACCCTGTTAGTACCCCTTCTCAGTCCTCTACCCCTCTAACACTATACCCTGTTAGTACCCCCTCAGTCCTCTACCCTCTAACACTATACCCTGTTAGTATCCCTTCTCAGTCCTCTACCCCTCTAACACTATACCCTGTTAGTACCCCCTCAGTCCTCTACCCCTCTAACACTATACCCTGTTAGTATCCCCTTCTCAGTCCTCTACCCCTCTAACACTATACCCTTTTAGTACCCCCTCAGTCCTCTACCCCTCTACCCCTCTACACCCTGTTAGTACCCCTCAGTCCTCTACCCCTCTACACCCTGTTAGTACCCCTTCTCAGTCCTCTACCCCTCTAACACTATACCCTGTTAGTATCCCCTCAGTCCTCTACCCCTCTACCCCCTGTTAGTACCCCCTCAGTCCTCTACCCCTCTACACCCTGTTAGTATCCCCTCAGTCCTCTACCCTTCTAACACTATACCCTGTTAGTATCTCCCTACCCCCTCTAACACTATACCCTAGTATTAGTATAACCCCTTCTCAGTCCTCTACCTCTCTAACACTATACCCTGTTAGTATCCCCTCAGGCCTCTACCCTCTAACACTATACCCTGTTAGTAAACCCCCTTCTCAGTCCTCTACCCTCTACACCCTGTTAGTATCCCGTTCTCAGTCCCCTACCCCCTCTAACACTATACCCTGTTAGTACCCCCTTCTCAGTAACCTCTACCCCTCTAACACTATACCCTGTTAGTATCCCCTCAGTCCCCCCTCAGTCCCCTACTACCCCTCTAACACTATACCCTGTTAGTACAGTCCCTTCTAACACTCAGTATCCCCTTCTACCCCTCTAACACTATACCCTGTTAGTACCCCCCCTCAGTCCTCTACCCCTCTAACACTATACCCTGTTAGTATCCCCTTCTCAGTCCTCTACCCCTCTAACACTCAGTCCTCTACCCCTCTAACACTGTTAGTATCCCCCTCAGTCCTCTACCCCTCTAACACTATACCCTGTTAGTACCCCTCAGTCCTCTACCCCCTAACACTTCTGTTCAGTCCCCCTCAGTCTACCCCTCTAACACTATACCCTGTTAGTACCCCTTCTCAGTCCTCTACCCCTCTAACACTATACCCTGTTAGTATCCCCTTCTCAGTCCTCTACCCCTCTAACACTATACCCTGTTAGTACCCCTTCAGTCCTCTGCCCTCCACACCCTGTTAGTATCCCTCCAGTCCCTACCCTCTAACACTATACCCTGTTAGTATCCCCTCAGTCCTCTACCCCTCTAACACTATACCTGTTAGTATCCCCTTCTCAGTCCCCTACCCCTCTAACACTATACCCTGTTAGTATCCCCCTCAGTCCTCTACCCCTAACACTACACCCTCTATCCCCCTCCAGTCCTCTACCCCTCTACCCTGTTAGTATCCCCTCAGTCCTCTACCCCCTCTAACACTATACCCTGTTAGTATCCCCTCAGTCCTCAGTCCCCCACCCCTCTAACACTATACCCTGTTAGTATCCCCTTCTCAGTCCTCTACCCCTCTAACACTATACCCTGTTAGTATCCCCCTCAGTCCCCTCTACCCCTCTAACACATCCTGTTAGTACCCCCTCAGTCCTCTACCCCTCTACACCCTGTTACCCCCTCAGTCCCCTACCCTCTAACACTATACCCCTCAGTCCCCTACCCCTCTAACACTATACCCTGTTAGTATCCCCTTCTCAATATTAGACTGCAATTAAAACTCTGCAATTAAAACCTGTACATTTATATCTTGCTGTGCTCATTTCTAAAGTGCTCAAGTAAAGTGGAAAGTTTGGAGACAGTTGCCAATGTGACAGACGGGCAGCTCCATGACCCGGAAACAGTGCAAACTCAGCTAGAACGGGAAATCAATCTCCTAAAAAAAATACAACTGAATAAGTTGAAAATCATCCCTGTAAATTCAATGTCACAGGACTTGAAACCGGTGTAGAACCAAGTCACCCGACTGCCTCCACGATCAATCTCTTTTCAATGAATTATTTGGGCGGAAGAAGCTGGGTCCCATGCCGCGGAATAAACATTACACACCGCATGGGTCCTCTCTCCCCGCAACGGATCTCACCGTATGATTGTACAAATCCACTGTTTTTGAAGTCGAATGGCAAATTGTTTGCCTCGCTGGCTCAATATTCAGGTCTGCTATTCACACACAATCACGCAGCCGTTGGCTGTGATGCTGCCCTCAGCAGAAGACAATAATGAATTCGTCCCCTCCATGGAAACACTACTACTATTATTATTATTGGTGGAGAACGACCAATGGGTGGGTTTCTTGGTGGAGAACGACCAATGATGACGCAGCCGTTGGCTGTGATGCTGCCCTCAGCATAAGACATAATGGTCATCTCCTCCATGGAAACACTACTATTATTATTATTATTGGTGAACATTTTGACTTTGTTAATATTATGTCCTACGGTTCAGGACATTTAGACACCATGATAACACCACGCCAGTTAATGCACAACGGACAATATGTTGACATGTCATACAGCTTGTGGGACAACAGCGCGTATGGAAGGGGTGGCGGGGAGGAGGAGGAAAGGGTGGCGGGGAGGAGGAGGGAAGGGGTGGCGGGGGAGGAGGAGGAGGAAGGGGTGGCGGGAGGAGGAGGGAAGGGGGTGGCGGGGAGGAGGGAGGGAAGGGGTGGCGGGGAGGAGGAGGGAAGGGGTGGCGGGGAGGAGGAGGGAAGGGGTGGCGGGGAGGAGGAGGAGGGAAGGGGTGGTGGGGAGGGGAGGAGGGTGGTGGGAGGAGGGGAAGGGGTGGTGGGGGAGGAGGAGGGAAGGGGTGGCGGGGGAGGAGGAGGAAGGGTGGAGGGGAGGAAGGGGTGGCGGGGAGGAGGAGGGAAGGGGTGGCGGGGAGGAGGAGGGAAAGGGGTGGCGGGGAAGGAGGAGGAAGGGTGGCGGGGAGGAGGAGGGAAGGGGTGGCGGGAGGAGGGGAAGGGTGGCGGGGAGGAGGAGGAAGGGGTGGCGGGGAGGGAGGAGGGAAGGGTGGCGGGGAGGGGAGGAGGGAAGGGGTGGCGGGGAGGAGGAGGAGGAAAGGGGTGGCGGGAGGAGGAGGGAAGGGGTGGTGGGGGAGGAGGAGGGAAGGGGTGGTGGGGAGGGAGGAGGGAAGGGTGGTGGGGAGGAGGAGGGAAGGGGTGGGGAGGAGGAGGAGGGAAGGGGTGGCGGGGAGGAGGAGGGGACGAGGGAAGGGTGGCGGGAGGAGGATGGAAGGGGTGACGGGGAGGAGGAGGGAAGGGGTGGCAGGGAGCAGGAGGGAAGAGGGGTGGCGAGAGGAGGAGGGAGGGAAGGGTGGCGGGGAGGGAGGAGGGAAGGGGTGGCAGGGAGGAGGGAGGAAGGGGAGTGGCGGGGGAGGAGGAAGGAGGAAGCAGTGGGAGGAGGGAGGAGGAGGAGGAAGGGGTGGTGGGAGGAGGAGGGAAGGATGGGGAGGAGGAGGAGGGAAGGGGTGGCGGGAGGAGGAGGAGGGAAGGGGTGAAGGGGAGGAGGAGGAGGGAAGGGGTGGCGGGGAGGGAGGGAGGGAGGGAAGGGGTGGTGGGGAGGAGGGAGGGAAGGGGTGGCGGGGAGGAGGGGAGGAGGAGGAAGGGGTGGCGGGGGGAGGAGGGAGGGATGGAAGGGGTGGCGGGGAGGAGGAGGGAAGGGGTGGAGGGGGAGGAGGAGGAGGAAGGGGGGGGTAGCGGGAGGAGGAGGAAGAGGTGGGGGAGGAGGAGGAGGAAGGGTGGGAGGGGGGAGGGAGGCATGTGGGGAGGGATCTAGGAAGGGGTGGCGGGAGGAGGGAAGGGGGTGGGAAGGGGAGGAGGAGGAGGAAGGGTGGCGGGGGGGGGAGGAGGAGGAGGAAGGGGTGGCGGGGAGGGAGGAAGGGGTGGAAGGAGGAAGGTGGGGAGGAGGAAGGAGGGAAGAGGGGTGGCGGGAGGAAGGAGGAAGGAGGGAAAAGGGGGTGGCGGGGGAGGAGGAGGGAGGGAAGGAGATTGGCGGGAGGAGGGAGGAGGGAAGGGGTGGCGGGGAGGGAGGGAAGGGGTGGCGGGAGGAGGAGGACGAGGAAGGGGTGGCGGGGAGGAGGAGGAGGGAAGGGTGGTGGGGAGGAGGAGGAGGGAAGGGGTGGCGGGGAGGAGGAGGAGGGAAGAGGTGGGGAGGAGGAGGAGGGAAGGGGTGGCGGGGAGGAGGAGGAGGGAAGGGGTGGCGGGGAGGAGGAGGGAAGGGTGGCGGGGAGGAGGAGGAGGGAAGGGGTGGCGGGGAGGAAGAGGAGGGAAGGGGTGGCGGGGAGGAGGAGGACGAGGGAAGGGGTGGCGGGGAGGAGGAGGAGGGAAGGGGTGGTGGGGAGGAGGAGGAGGGAAGGGGTGGCGGGGAGGAGGAGGAGGGAAGAGGTGGGGGAGGAGGAGGAGGGAAGGGGTGGCGGGGAGGAGGAGGAGGAAGGGGTGGCGGGGAGGAGGAGGAGGGAAGGGGTGGCGGGGAGGAGGAGGGGAGGGGTGGCGGGGAGGAGGAGGGAAGGGGTGGCGGGGAGGAGGAGGAGGGAAGGGGTGGCGGGGAGGAAGAGGAGGGAAGGGGTGGCGGGGAGGAGGAGGAGGGAAGGGGTGGCGGGGAGGAGGAGGGACGAGGGAAGGGGTGGCGGGGAGGAGGAGGACGAGGGAAGGGGTGGCGGGGAGGGAGGAGGAGGGAAGGGGTGGTGGGGAGGAGGAGGGAAGGGGTGGAGGGGAGGAGGATGAGGGAAGAGGTGGGGAGGAGAACGACCAATGGGTGGGTTTCTTGGTGGAGAACGACCAATGGGTGGGTTTCTTATTGGAGAACGACCAATGGGTGGGTTTATTGGTGGAGAACGACCAATGGTGGGTATTGGTGGAGAACGACCAATGGGTGGGTTTATTGGTGGAGAACGACCAATGGGTGGGTTTCTTGGTGGAGAAGCGACCAACGGGTGGGTTTCTTGGTGGAGAAGGACCAACGGGTGGGTTTCTTGGTGGAGAACGACCAATGGGTGGGTTTATTGGTGGAGAACGACCAATGGGCGGGTTTCTTTGTGGAGAAGGACCAACGGGTGGGTTTCTTGGTGGAGAAATCCACTCAATGGGTGGGTTTCTTGGTGGAGAACCACCAATGGGTGGGTTTTTGGTGGAGAACGACCAATGGGTGGGTTTATTGGTGGAGAACGACCAATGGGTGGGTTTCTGTGGGTCCGTTTTCTTTGTTTCTCATCCATAGTCTTATTAACACCAATGATGACAATTACATCATTAATAATATTTATTCATTTTAAAACAAATGTCAACGTGAGCTATTCTGTCTTGGAATATGAAAGGTCTTAATAGTCCGATTAAATGTTCCAGCTGTCTCGATATCCTGGCAGGAAACCATGTTGATACAGCAACCCTAAACACACCTGCTCCAAAAGGACTCACGTAGAATAGAATTTATAGATATATATATAACAATAATAATAATAGAATAGAATTGAGAACCACTTACACAAACTGGCTGTTATTTCATCAGCCCCAACAAAACTAAACGTGTTTTCATAATGATACATGAAGGAACTAAAAACACCATCTTGGATGAAGGCAAAGACCAAGAATCACTTTCCTTAAATGGAAATCAAATGGACTTTAGTTCAAGACAACTGGGAACCCGGAAAAAAAACTAGACTGGAAAAATACATTTTGAACTTTCATCCAACTCGGAATTGTAGATTGGGAACTCGGGCCTCTTTCTAGAGCTACGACCTGAAGATCACTGATGTCGTAATGATTCCACTTTTTTGTCTTGTTCCCAGTTGTTTTGAAAGCAGCATAAATCTAGAGAGAATGCCAGACTTGATGACAAAGCTTGATGACAAAATTCAAAAAGGACCACCTAACACCTTCCTGCTTTTATTTTGAATTGAACAGTTATTTAACCAGGCAAGCTCATTTAAGAACAAATTTTATTTACAATGACGGCCTACCAAAATGCAAAAGGCCTCCTGCAGGGACGGAGCCTGGGATAAAATGTTTAAATATGATATAAATATAGGACAAAACACACATCAGACCAAGAGAGACAACACAGCACTACAAAAGAGAGACTAAAGACAACAACAAGCAAGGCAGCAACAAGTGAGCAGAGCACAATAAGTCCATAAAATGTCTTGTATGCCACTGCATAAATTGTGTAATATGCCATGGAGATATAAGACTGTAGCTAAGAAAGTAATATTAGGTGCTGAGTAGTAAGCTGTTAGTAGCCCATGTGCCTCACCCTAATAATTTGGTCTATTTTCTATTCTATTTTCAGCTCTTAATTTCGCCCGCTGTTCTGACTTGATGGTTCACATGTAGCCTATAACCTGTTTTTGAGAAATATAATCATCGAATATTGTAAGAGCTTTCATTGTCTGCTTATTTACCCCTTTATTTATCCTAAGGTTCTGACTTGGTGTACAGGGAGAACACTAAGAACGGCCCTATAACGATACAGGGGCAGACTCAGATGCAGACACGGGAGGCAGATGGTTCGAGTCTCTGATATTTATTATAAAGAAAAGGTGGGCAAGACACAGGTCGTGACAGGCAAAGATCAAAACCTGGTCAGAGTCCAGGAGGGACAGAGGCAGGCGAGGTCAGGCAGGCTGAATGGTCAGGCGGGCTCAGTGTCAGGGCAGGCTGAATGGTCAGGCGGGCTCAGTGTCAGGGGCAGGGGCTGAATGGTCAGGCGGGCTCAGTGTCAGGGCAGGCTGAATGGTCAGGCACCAGTGTCAGGCAGGCTGAATGGTCAGGCGGTCAGGCGGGCTCAGTGTCAGGGGCAAACAGAGATTTGGAAAAAGCAGGACCATGGAAAAACATACTGGTTGACTTGACAAAATATGACGAACTAGCAACAGACAAACAGAGAACACAGGCATAAAGGGGCAGGCCTGGAGGGGGTGGAGACAAGCACAAAGACAGTGAAACAGATCAGGTGTGACAGGCCCATGTTCTGGAATTCTGTCGCAGAGTACATTTTAAAAGTGCTGAACAAATAGTTATATTGATTCACGGTCCATCCTAGCTCGCTCATTAAATGTCTTAATCTAATTTATGATTACCTCTTATCCGCTTGTCATCCCCTTTACGATAGTTTCACATCTCCATTGTCAGCAGAAATCCAAAGCAAGTCAGCCATATCAACTATGTTATTATAAAAAAGCAGTAAATGAAGCTGAATGAACTGTTTCGCTGCCAGACAAGGCTCCGCTGAGAGCCAGGTAGCAGTGGTACGGTGTTGGGACTCCGCTGATATCCAGGTGTAACAGTGTATGTATTGGGATCATTGAGGAGCCAGGTGTAGCAGTAGTAAGGTGTTGGGATCTGCTGATATGGTCAGGTAGCAGTGGTAAGGTGCTGGGACTCGCTGAGAGCCAGGTGTAGCAGGTGCAGCTGAGAGCTAGTGTAGCAGTAGTAAGGTGTTGACTGGAGAGCCAGGTGTAGCAGTAAGGTGTTGGGGCTGAGAGCCAGGGTAGCAGTGGTAAGGTGTTGGGACCCGCTGAGAGCCAGGTGTAGCAGTGGTAAGGTTTTGGGACTCCGCTGATAGCCAGGTGTAGCAGTAGTAAGGTGTTGGGACTCCGCTGAGAGCCAGGTAGCAGTGGTAAGGTTTTGGGACTCGCTGAGAGCCAGGTGTAGCAGTGGTAAGGTGTTGGGATGCTGAGAGCCAGGTGTAGCAGTGGCAGGTGTTGACCTCTGAGAGCCAGGTGTAGCAGTGGTAAGGTGCTGGGACTCCGCTGAGAGCCAGGTGTAGCAGTGGTAAGGTGTTGACCTGGAGAGCCAGTGTAGCAGCAGTAAGGTGCTGGGACTCCGCTGAGAGCCAGGTGCAGCAGTGGCAAGGTGTTGGGACCCTGAGAGCCAGGTGTAGCAGTGGTAAGGTGTTAACAGCTTTATGTAGGTCTTGCCCACAGGCACTGCTTGTCAGCCTTATAGTGCAATTCATGTATTGTTTAGGGGCTGTGTAGTGGCTTTGCTGGCATGCATCCCACATTACATTGTCTTTGCCTCACCAAGATTTACATGCTAAAATCGCCACTGGAAACATCCAATGCTGGAATTTATAAATACATTATCTGGCCTCTTGAAAGGACTAATCTCTATAATATATAAATCACTTTTGGAAAGTTCATATTCTGAGCTAGCCATGAAAAAACCATGATCCACAAATCTGAATAACCTTTAACTGGAACAGAATATGGAAAATATGACCTTGGCATCCCGTCATCCCACCCACCAGCTTATACATTTTAAGTTTGTTCACAGACGGTATTTAACACCAAGGAAACATTTTACCGTGAAATTGGCTCCCGACTCCCAACTGCTTACGTTGTCCTTTAAACATTGTACCTGGAAACCCTATTAAAAATACTAAATAAGTCAATAAGTCAATATGTGTGTGTCACAAAAAAATGAGAGATCACAGAGCACCAGGCTCCTTTAGTTCAGTCTGTGTGACGTGGAGATCACAGAGCACCACAGCCTTTAGTTCAGTCTGGGTGTGTTGTGAGATGTCTGGAGACAGATATGTAATGAGATCACAGAGCCAGCCTTTAGTTCAGTCTGGGTGTGGTGATGTCTGGAGACAGTGAGAGATCACAGAGCACCACAGTCTGGGTGTGTTCAGATGTCTGGAGACAGATATGTAATGAGAGATCACAGAGCACCAGCCTTTAGTTCAGTCTGGGTGTGTTGTGAGATGTCTGAGACAGATATGTAATGAGAGATCACAGAGCCAGCCTTTAGTTCAGTCTGGGTGTGTTGTGAGATGTCTGGAGACAGATATGTAATGAGAGATCACAGAGCACCACAGTCACAGATGTCTGGAGACAGATATGTAATGAGAGATCACAGAGTCTTCAGTTCAGTCTGGGTGTGTTGTGAGATGTCTGGAGACAGATATGTAATGAGAGATCACAGAGCACCACAGCCTTTAGTTCAGTCTGGGTGTGTTGTGATGTCTGGAGACAGATATGTAATGAGAGATCACAGGAGAGCCTTTAGCCTGGGTGTGTTGTGAGATGGTCTGGAGACAGATATGTAATGAGAGATCAGTCTGGGTGTGTTGAGATGTCTGGAGACAGATATGTAATGAGAGATCACAGAGCACCACAGCCTTTAGTTCAGTCTGGGTGTGTTGTGATGTCTGGAGACAGATATGTAATGAGAGATCACAGAGCACCACGTCTTTAGTTCAGTCTGGGTGTGTTGTGAGATGTCTGGAGACAGATATGTAATGAGAGATCACAGAGCACCACAGCCTTTAGTTCAGGGGTGTGTTGTGATGAAGGAAAGATATGTAAACAAATCAATATTAAGTTCATTTGTGTTGTGATGTCTGGAGACAGATATGTAATGAGAGACCAGAGCTTAGTTAGTCTGGGTGTGTTGTGAGATGTCTGGAGACAGATATGTAAAGAGATCACAGAGCACCACAAATTTAAACCAGTCTTTAAACCAATATAAACTAACATAATGTAATGATAAATCACAGAGCACCACAGCCATTTTAGTTCAGTATGTGTGTATTGT
This sequence comes from Oncorhynchus nerka, assembly GCF_034236695.1. Classification (NCBI taxonomy): domain Eukaryota; kingdom Metazoa; phylum Chordata; class Actinopteri; order Salmoniformes; family Salmonidae; genus Oncorhynchus; species Oncorhynchus nerka. The sequence continues at coordinate 16,246 of NW_027038594.1, forward strand.
GATTTGGAAACAGATATGTAATGAAATCACAGAGCAAAGCCTTTAGTTCAGTCCAATATGTTGTGATGTCTGGAAACAGATGTAAAGGGATATAAAGCACCACGGCCTTTAGTTAAAGTCTGGGGGTGTTGTGAGATGTCTGGAGACAGATATGTAATGAGAGATCACAGAGCACCACAGCCTTTAGTTCAGTCTGGGTGTGTTGTGAGATGTCTGGAGACAGATATGTAATGAGAGAATAAAGCCTTTAGCTCAGTTGGGTGTGTTGTCAGATGTCCGGAGACAGATATGTAATGAGAGATCACAGAGCCTGGCCTTTAGTTCGAGTCTGGTGTGTTCAGATGTCTGGAGACAGATATGTAATGAGAATCACAGAGCGTTGAGTTCAGTTCTGAGGGGGGATGTGTACTGGACAGATATGTAATGAGAGATCACAGAGAGCACTACAGCCTTTAGTTCAGTCTGGGTGTGTTCAGATGTCTGGAGACAGATATGTAATGAGAGATCACAGAGCACTACAGCCTTTTAGTTCAGTCTGGGTGTGTTGTGATGTCTGGAGACAGATATGTAATGGGAGATCACAGAGCACCACAGCCTTTAGTTCAGTCTGGGTGTGTTGTGAGATGGGAGACAGATATGTAATGAGAGATCACAGAGCACCACAGGATTCAGTCTGGGTGTGTTGTGAGATGTCTGGAGACAGGATATGTAATGAGAGATCACAGAGCACCACAGCCTTTAGTTCAGTCTGGGTGTGTTGTGATGTCTGGAGACAGATATGTAATGAGAGATCACAGAGCCTTTAGTTCAGTCTGGGTGTGTTGTGATGTCTGGAGACAGATATGTAATGAGAGATCACAGAGCCTTTAGTTCAGTCTGGGTGTGTTGTGATGTCTGGAGACAGATATGTAATGAGAGATCACAGAGCACCACAGCCTTTAGTTCAGGCTTTTGTCATGGAAGGAAAGTATGACCAACAAATCAATATTAAACAATATTAAACCAATATAAACCAATATTAAACCAATATAAACCAATATTAAACCAATATAAACCAATATTAAACCAATATAAACCAATTAAACCAATATAAACCAATATTAAACCAATATAAACCAATATTAAACCAATATAAACCAATATTAAACTAGCAATACAAACCAATTTTAAACAATTTAAACCAAAATAAAGTATTTATTTACCTTAATTTACACATATTTCCTTCCCTTATAAATAAAGTGTTGGTTGGTTGTATTCAACTTAGCGTCGACGGGTTTAGGACGGGAGTAGGCCGGCATCGTAAATAACAATTTGTTCTTAACTGACTTGGCCAGTTAAATACAAAAACTAATATGCAAATAAAGACCATGATGAATTGAGGCTGTTCTGAGGGGGCTCAGTGTGTACTCAGTGTGTACCTCAGTGTGTACTCAGGGTGTACTCAGGGTACCAGTGTACTCAGGGTATACTCAGTGTGTTGTACTCAGTAGTGTACCAGGGTGTACTCAGGGTGTACCCAGGTATACTCAGTGTGTACTCAGTGTACTCAGGGCACCAGGTACTCCAGTGTGTACTCAGGGTGTACCCAGGGTGTACTCAGTGTGTACTCAGTGTGTACTCAGGGTGTACCAGTGTGTACTCAGGGCTCAGTGTGTACTCAGGTATACTCAGGGTGTGTACTCAGGGTGTACTCAGGGTATACCAGTGTGTGTACCAGGGCATACCCAGTGTGTACCAGTGTGTACTCAGGTGTACTCAGGTATACCAGGGTGTACTCAGGGTATACCAGTGTACCAGTGTGTACTCAGTGTGTACTCAGGTTGTACTCAGTGTGTACTCAGTGTGTACTCAGGGTGTACTCAGGGTGTACTCAGGGTGTACTCAGTGTGTACTCAGTGTGTACTCAGGGTGTACTCAGGGTGTACTCAGTGTGTACTCAGGGTGTACTCAGTGTGTACTCAGGGTGTACTCAGGGTGTACTCAGTGTGTACTCAGGGTGTACTCAGTGTGTACTCAGGGTGTACTCAGGGTGTACTCAGGGTGTACTCAGGGTGTACTTAGTGTGTACTCAGGGTATACTCAGTGTGTACTCAGTGTGTACTCAGTGTGTACTCAGGGTGTACTCAGTGTGTACTCAGGGTGTACTTAGTGTGTACTCAGGGTATAGTCAGTGTGTACTCAGTGTGTACTCAGGGTGTACTCAGTGTGTACTCAGTGTGTACTCAGTGTGTACTCAGTGTGTACTCAGGGTGTACTCAGGGTATACTCAGTGTGTACTCAGTGTATACTCAGTGTGTACTAAAGGTACCAGTCAGTGTGTACCCAGTGTACTCAGTGTACTCAGTGTATACTCAGTGTACTAGTATATCTGAAATCAAATGTAGGTTAAAGTTTTTATAAAGGTCAAGGCCCTAATTTACAACACATGTGTATTAGCTATGGTAAGCTATCTAAAGTAGAATGGTATTACAATGACATTGAAGTTTGTCACAGAGAACAAGGAGTTAGTTTGAGAGGACACTGATGCACAGACAGACATCATGTTGCCAGACCCACTACTGGGAACAGACTGGGGCCAGGACTCACATAGTATTGATAGTATGGGGATATTTGATCTCATTCAGTCTGCTCTTTATTTGTCAAAATTAGGGAGAGAGTCAAAAGAGAGAGAGAGAGAGAGAGAGAGAGAGAGAGAGAGAGAGAGAGAGAGAGAGGGAGAGAGAGAGAGAGAGAGGAGAGATAGAGAGAGAGAGAGAGAGAGAGAGAGAGGAGAGAGAGAGAGAGAGGAGAGAGAGAGAGAGAGAGAGAGAGAGAGAGAGAGAGAGAGAGAGAAGAGAGAGAGAGAGAGAGGAGAGAGACAGAGAGAGAGAGAGAGAGAGAGAGAGAGAGGAGAGAGAGAGAGAGAGACAGAGAGTAGAGAGAGAGAGAGAGAGATTAGAGAAGAGATTATGTTAAGAGTCTCTACAGTGCTCCACTGTCCAGCAGAGACACAGACAGCCGACAGTCGTCCTTGTGTTACTGTCTGGCTGCTTGGCTGCCATTCTATCTGGGGCCTATTGATGGGACAGGGCAGAGAGACGGGAGCCCTACTCCAGCACTTTGTTAAGAGATCTTGCCACTCTCCCTGTCCATATCCAACATGAGACTGTCCACTGTCCATTTAATCTGTTGAGGAACAGCCGTGGTGGGTCCTGTGTTGTGTGTGTGGTGTGTGTGTGTGTGCCATGTGTGTCTGTGGCCTATTGATGTCCACGCCCCAGGCAAAGGTCAAAATTAGGAGGGCGGAAAAAGAGAGACTGGGCCGGAGCTGAGACACAAAACACTGGCTGCTTGAACAAATAAGACAGCAGACCGGAGAACACATCAAATATACTGGGGATAATGGGTAAGATGGGCGACACCCAGAGGATCTGGAGATGCACAAAGACATAGAACAGATCAGGTGTGACCCTGACATGTTACCAATCCATTACTACCAGACAGGAAGGGTGACCTCCACATGGTGGTGTGTGGTGCAACCCCATTACCACCAGACATGAAGCTGTGACCTCTGAGATGTTGTGTGAATTAGGGTGTGACCTCTGACATGTTACCAACGTAACCCCTGAAGCTGTCCTGACATGTTACCACCCCCCAACAGACAAAGTGTGACTCTGACATGTTGTACAATTAACCCCATTACCACCAGACAGGAAGCTGTGACCTCTGACATGTTACCAAGGAAACCCCATTACCAACAGACAGGAAGGTGGACG
>NW_027038594.1:27500-33458 GCF_034236695.1 Oncorhynchus nerka
AGAGAGAAAGAGAGAGAGAGAGAGAGAGAGATAGCTTGACCTTCAAAGCCTAATTGATAGGCGTTTCATAGAGCCTGTTTGAGCTGTGCGTGGTCCCTGTTGTTCAGCAGACCCTTACAACTCTAGCACAAGTACAAAGTCAAGCGCAGGTAGGGAGGAAGGCGGGCCCCTAGTGGCCCGCGGCCAATCAATAACAGCTAGCCCTGCTAACGAGAGCTGCAGTCCCTCTCAGGCTCTCACAGGCGGGTCCCATTAACACAGGCAGGCTGCGACACAAACGGCACCTAGTCACTTTATAGTGCACTTATTTTGACCAGAGCTCTGGTCTAACGTAGTGCACTATAATAGGAAGCCCACAGACTGCAGTGCAGGCCGAGCAGAGCGGGGTCTAATTCACAGTGCTGCCCGGGCTCATTAAATAGGAGAAATACAAGCCAACAGTTGCATTACTGAGTAGACCACAGAATAACTGATGCCAGGGTTCAGTTGGAGAAACCATGGAGATACACGTACACGATGGTGTGAGGTGATTGATTCATTAGGAGAAGCCTGAGTTAACAAACAGGGATAGATCAAAACAGAATCAGCCCTCGCAGTGTTCCTTCTCTCTCTCCTCTCTCTGTCTCTCTCTCTCCTTCACTCTCTCTCTCCCTCTCTCTCCCTCTCTCTCTCTTCCTCTCTCTCTCTCTCTGTCTCTCCCTCTCTCTCCCTCTCTCCCTCTCTCTCTCTCTCTCTCTCTCCCTCTCTCTCTCTCTCTCTCTCTCTCTCTCTTCCCTTCTCTCTTCCCTTCTCTCTTCCCTTCTCTCTTCTCTCTCTCTCTCAGCCCAGTCTCACTCCATCTTGCTCCTCTGCGCTCTGTTCCTTACATTTCTCTCCTCCTCATTATTCTACCTCTCAGAATTTACCCAATGAACTTTGATGTTTCCCAAAATTACGCCGTACTGGAGGGGGACCTAAAAACACATGAATGACAATTCAATTTCCTCTTTCCTAAGCGTCTACAAAGCAGGCAGCGGCTTAGCGTCTGTCTCTAAGCCGTGAGGCCGGGCGAGCGGGAGGTGTGGTGGTGACAGGAGCGAGCTGTAGGGGAGAAGCCACGGCCTTATTGTCTTTAAAAGAGATTGAATTAGATCCTTGCTCCTCACTCCCCCTCCTCCACTTCCTGTTCCTGTGAAGCCAGAGAGCCAGTAAGGTATCAAGCAGCCTTGGACACACAGAGAGGCTTTCTGAAGGATCATGTATGGAGATCAACAGCTAAGCAGCTCATTTTGTGTACTTATGGGAGCAAGCGATTGAGCCCAGCGGATCACCCCTGAATTCCCCCAGTGGAGAGGATGAAAGGGAGGGAGCGGAGCCCACATCTTAGGCTGTTTCTGCCATTAATGCTGATCTCTAAAATTAAAGATTTATACCACTTGATAAAGCTCACTGCCACAACCAGCCGACCAGGATAAAGAGGGGAGGGAGAGAGTTTGTTTCTTTAAGGCTTTTCTTTCTGTTAAACATCTGAAGAGAAAATTGGAGGAGGGAAAAAAGTGGCTGAACCACTGTTGAACTAATTAGGATGTCCTGAATACGTTTCCCACTGATTGATGTTTAGTTTGAGAAGTGACTGATATTTTCCTGACCAACACTTTGATAGGAAACTAAAGGGATGACCTGCTCTTCAGGACAGGAGTGGATTTAAAGGGATGACCTGCTCTTCAGGACAGGAGTGGATTTAAAGGGATGACCTGCTCTTCAGGACAGGAGTGGATTTAAAGGGATGACCTGCTCTTCAGGTCAGGAGTGGATTTAAAGGGATGACCTGCTCTTCAGGACAGGAGTGGATTTAAAGGGATGACCTGCTCTTCAGGACAGGAGTGGATTTAAAGGGATGACCTGCTCTTCAGGACAGGAGTGGATTTAAAGGGATGACCTGCTCTTCAGGACAGGAGTGGATTTAAAGGGATGACCTGCTCTTCAGGACAGGAGTGGATTTAAAGGGATGACCTGCTCTTCAGGACAGGAGTGGATTTAAAGGGATGACCTGCTCTTCAGGATAGGAGTGGATTTAAAGGGATGACCTGCTTTTCAGGACAGGAGTGGATTTAAAGGGATGACCTGATCTTCAGGACAGGAGTGGTTTTAAAGGGATGACCTGCTCTTCAGGACAGGAGTGGATTTAAAGGGATGACCTGCTCTTCAGGACAGGAGTGGATTTAAAGGGATGACCTGCTCTTCAGGACAGGAGTGGATTTAAAGGGATGACCTGCTCTTCAGGACAGGAGTGGATTTAAAGGGATGACCTGCTCTTCAGGACAGGAGTGGTTTTAAAGGGATGACCTGCTCTTCAGGACAGGAGTGGATTTAAAGGGATGACCTGCTCTTCAGGTCAGGAGTGGATTTAAAGGGATGACCTGCTCTTCAGGACAGGAGTGGATTTAAAGGGATGACCTGCTCTTCAGGACAGGAGTGGATTTAAAGGGATGACCTGCTCTTCAGGACAGGAGTGGATTTAAAGGGATGGCCTGCTCTTCAGGTCAGGAGTGGATTTAAAGGGATGACCTGCTCTTCAGGACAGGAGTGGATTTAAAGGGATGACCTGCTCTTCAGGACAGAGTGGATTTAAAGGGATGACCTGCTCTTCAGGTCAGGAGTGGATTTAAAGGGATGACCTGCTCTTCAGGACAGGAGTGGATTTAAAGGGATGACCTGCTCTTCAGGACAGGAGTGGTTTTAAAGGGATGACCTGCTCTTCAGGATAGGAGTGGATTTAAAGGGATGACCTGCTCTTCAGGACAGGAGTGGATTTAAAGGGATTTTTATTTTTATTTCCCCTTTATTTAACCTGGTAGGCTAGTTCTTAGGACTAGTGCCAGGTTCTTAGGAATAGTGCCAGGTTCTTAGGAAAAGTGCCAGGTTCTTAGAACTAGTGCCAGTTTCTTGGAACTAGTGCCAGGTTCTTAGGGCTAGTTCCAGGTTTCCTTGAACTAGTGCCAGGTTCTTAGAACTAGTGCCAGGTTAATAGGAAAAGCGCCAGGTTCTTAGAACTAGTGCCAGGTTCTTAGGAATAGTGCCAGGTTCTTAGAACTAGTGCCAGGTTCTTAGGAAAATTGCCAGGTTCTTAGAACTAGTGCCAGGTTCTTAGGAAAAGTGCCAGGTTCTTAGAACTAGTGCCAGGTTCTTAGGAAAAGTGCCAGGTTCTTAGGAAAAGTGCCAGGTTCTTAGAACTAGTGCAAGGTTCATAGGACTAGTGCCAGGTTCTTAGGACTAGTGCCAGGTTCTTAGAACTAGTGCAAGGTTCTTATGGCTAGTGCCAGGTTCTTATAACTAGTGCCAGGTTCTTATGGCTAGTGCCAGGTTCTTAGAACTAGTGCCAGGTTCTTAGGACTAGTACCAGGTTCTTAGAACTAGTGCCAGGTTCTTAGGGCTAGTGCCAGGTTCTTAGAACTAGTGCCATGTTCTTAGGACTAGTGCCAGGTTCTTAGAACTAGTGTAAGGTTCTTAGGACTAGTGCCAGGTTCTTAGAACTAGTGCCAGGTTCTTAGGGCTAGTGCCAGCTTCTTAGAACTAGTGCCATGTTCTTAGGACTAGTGCCAGGTTCTTAGAACTAGTGTAAGGTTCTTAGGACTAGTGCCAGGTTCTTAGAACTAGTGCCAGGTTCTTAGGGCTACTTTTCAATCTTTTTTTTTTTTTTTTATCAACTTAAAACTCTTGAGTTCTGTCAAGTGTTTTCCCTCCAGGGTTGTCTAATCAGGGTGACATTATTATGCATTTCAAACAAGTAATGGCACACACACAAAACAACCCCAAAAAAAAACATCTAAATTACTCATGAAGCTGTTGCTGTGGGTCTAACGCGAATTGTTTTATTCATATTCTTTCTTCGATGTGTTTCTATCGGAATGGGAGCAGGCTGTACCCAGAGACGTCCTCAGTGCAGACCCCTACGGATCAACGACAACACATGAATCAACATGGTTTTATTAATAACAGCGACCTTGATATTCCACTTTTTTTTGGGTTTATAACCTGCCAATCAAATACATCTAAGCGCTATACTACATAGTGTGGATATTAGGACAAAGCCTACAGGGTTGGAGAGTGAGGGAGTGGGCGTTGACAAGTGGTCACTTTGAAACGGCCCTCTGACATCGATCAAAGGTTCCATCGGCCAATAGGGTTCAACCAGTGCCCGTTAGTGGTGGTCATCCGGGAGTGGTGGTTGGACATCGACGGGGGGGGGGAGTCTCGAGGGGAGTGAAGGGGAGGCGAGATGACACTGTTCTTTGTGTGTGAGAGAGAGAGAGGCGATCCTTCAATGTTTAATCAAGCTAAATCTGGTACATCGTTAGTTTTTCACCGACCACAGCTCTCTCTCTCATCTCTCTCTCTCTCTCTCTCTCTCTCTCCCTCTCTCTATCTCTCTCTCTCTCCTCTCTCTATCTCTCTCTCTATCTCTCTCTCTCCCCTCTCTCTATCTCTCTCTCATCTCTCTCTCTGTCTCTCTCTCTCTCCCCTCTCTCTATCTCTCTCTCATCTCTCTCTCTGTCTCTCTCTCTCGCTCCTCCCCTCTCTCTCTCTCTCTCTCTCTCCCTCTCTCTATCTCTCTCTCTCATCTCTCTCTCTGTCTCCCTCTCTTTTCTTTTGTACTTCTAAAAGATCAGAACGGCAGGATAATGTGATCTGTTGCCAAGTCAGATAATGAGACTGTAGATGAGCTTGGCCCATTAAACCCAGGATAACGCCTAAAACATTCACCTAACAACTCTGATGTGATCTCTAACGGGGGCTGGATGAGAAGGAGGAGAGAAAACATTCTAATGCCCCGACCCAGCACTTTTTATAATCCGCTCGAAACACTCGCCCCCAATTAACACAGACACTCAATACACTTAATAAAATGAGTATGAAAGGCCTTTATCCCTAACCCCACGTCCTCGAGCGCGTCCTCGGACGCGTCCTCGGAGCCTTTATCGCATACAGTAACAGTTCACCGTTATCCCTAACCACGTCCTCGAGCCGCGTCCTCGGAGCGCGTCCTCGAGCCTTTATCGCATACAGTAACAGTTCACCGTTATCCCCTAACGCTCCTCAGGCCTTTATCGCATACAGTAACAGTTCACACGTTATCCCTAACGGCGTCCTCGGAGCCTTTATCGCATACAGTAACAGTTCACCGTTATCCCTAACCCGTCCTCGGAGCCTTTATCGCATACAGTAACAGTTCACCGGTCCCTAACTGCGCGTCCTCGAGCCTTTATCGTGATACAGTAACAGTTCACCGTTATCCCCTAACAGCGTCCTCTAGGAGCCTTTATCGTGATACAGTAACAGTTCACCGTTATCCCTAACGGCGTCCTCGGATTTTATCGGCATACAGTAACAGTTCACCGTCTATCCCTAATCGCATCCCTAACCACGCCCTCTGAGCCTTTATCGCATACAGTAACAGTTCACCGTTATCCCTAACCACGTCCTCGGAGCCTTTATCGATACAGTAACAGTTCGTTCAATCCCCTAACAGTAACAGTCCTCGGAGCCTTCGACGATCGGAGCATACAGTAACAGTTCACCGTTATCCCCTAACGCGCCCCTCGGAGCTTTATCGTGCATACAGTAACAGTTCACCGTTATCCCTAACCACGTCCTCTGAGCCTTTATCGCATACAGTAACAGTTCACCGTTATCCCCTAACGCCGTCCTCGGAGCCTTTATCGCATACAGTAACAGTTCACCGTTATCCCCTAACCACGCCCTCGGAGCCTTTATCGCATACAGTAACAGTTCACCGTTATCCCCAACTACGCCCCTTGGAGCCTTTTTATCGCATACAGTAACAGTTCACCGTTATCCCCTAACCACGTCCCTCGAGCCTTTATCGCATACAGTAACAGTTCACCGTTATCCCTAACCACGCCCTCGGAGCCTTTATCGCATACAGTAACAGTTCACCGTTATCCCCTAACCGCGCCC
>NW_027038595.1:0-33488 GCF_034236695.1 Oncorhynchus nerka
GTCCTCCCGTCTGTCCGTCCGCCTAGCCTGTCTCCAGTCTGTCCGTCCGCCTAGCCTGTCCTCCAGTCTGTCCGTCCGCCTAGCCTGTCCTCCCGTCTGTCCGATCTGCCTAGCCACCTGTCCCCCGTCTGTCCGTCTCCGCCTGTCTCCGTCTGCCTGTCCCGTCCGCCTAGCCTGTCCTCCCCGTCTGTCCGATCCGCCTAGCCTGTCCTCCCTGTCTGTCCTCCCTCCGTCCTAGCCTGTCCTCCCGTCTGTCCCGTCCGCCTAGCCTGTCCTCCCGTCTGTCCGTCTGCCTAGCCTGTCCTCCCGTCTGTCCGTCCCTAGCCCCTGTAGCCTGTCCCCGTCTGTCCGTCCGCCTAGCCTTCCTCCGTCTGTCCGTCCGTCTAGCCTGTCCTCCCATCTGTCCGTCCGCCTAGCCTGTCCTCCCGCCTAGCCTGTCCTCCCGTCTGTCCGTCCGCCTAGCCTGTCCTCCAGTCTGTCCGTCCGCCTAGCCTGTCTGTCCGTCCGCCTAGCCTGTCCTCCTGTCTGTCCGTCCGTCTGCCTAGCCTGTCCTCCCGTCTGTCCGTCTGCCTAGCCTGTCCTCCCATCTGTCCGTCTGCCTAGCCTGTCCTGCCGCCTAGCCTGTCCTCCCGTCTGTCCGTCCGCCTAGCCTTTCCTCCCGTCTGTCCGTCTGCCTAGCCTGTCCTCCCATCTGTCCATCCGCCTAGCCTGTCCTCCCGCCTAGCCTGTCCTCCCGTCTGTCCGTCCGCCTAGCCTGTCCTCCGTCTGTCAAGTCCGCCTAGCCTGTCCTGTCCGTCCGCCTAGCCTGTCCTCCCGTCTGTCCGTCCTGCCTAGCCTGTCCTCCCGTCTGCCTAGCCTGTCCTCCCATCTGTCCGTCCGCCTAGCCTGTCCTCCCGCCTAGCCTGTCCTCACGTCTGTCCGTCCGCCTAGCCTGTCCTCCAGTCTGTCCGTCCGCCTAGCCTGTCCTCCCGTCTGTCCGTCCGCCTAGCCTGTCCTCCCGTCTGTCTATCCGTCCGCCTAGCCTAGCCTGTCCTCCCGTCTGTCCGTCCTGCCTAGCCTGTCCTCCCGTCTGTCCGTCTGCCTAGCCTGTCCTCTCATCTGTCCGTCCGCCTAGCCTGTCCTCCCTGTCCTCCGTCTGCCTAGCCTGTCCTCCCGTCTGTCCGTCCGCCTAGCCTGTCCTCAGTCTGTCCGTCTGCCTAGCCTGTCCGTCCGTCCGTCTAGCCTGTCCGTCCGTCCGCCTAGCCTGTCCTCCCGTCTGTCCGTCTGCCTAGCCTGTCCTCCCATCTGTCCGTCCGCCTAGCCTGTCCTCCCGCCTAGCCTGTCCTCCCGTCTGTCCGTCCGCCTAGCCTGTCCTCCCGTCTGTCCGTCCGCCTAGCCTGTCCTCCCGTCTGTCCGTCCGCCTAGCCTGTCCTCCCGCCTAGCCTGTCCTCCCGTCTGTCCGTCCGCCTAGCCTGTCCGTCCGCCTAGCCTGTCCGTCCGCCTAGCCTGTCCTCCCGTCTGTCCGTCCGCCTAGCCTAGCCTGTCCTCCAGTCTGTCCGTCCGCCTAGCCTGTCCGCCTAGCCTGTCCTCCCGTCTGTCCGTCCGCCTAGCCTGTCCGTCCGTCCGTCTAACCTGTCCGTCCGCCTAGCCTAGCCTGTCCTCCCGTCTGTCCGTCCGCCTAGCCTGTCCTCCCGTCTGTCCGTCCGCCTAGCCTAGCCTGTCCTCCCGTCTGTCCGTCTGCCTAGCCTGTCCTCCCGTCTGTCCGTCTGCCTAGCCTGTCCTCCCGTCTGTCCGTCCGCCTAGCCTGTCCTCCCGCCTAGCCTGTCCTCCCGTCTGTCCGTCCGCCTAGCCTGTCCTCCAGTCTGTCTGTCCGCCTAGCCTGTCCGTCCGTCTAGCCTGTCCTCCCGTCTGTCCGTCCGCCTAGCCTAGCCTGTCCTCCCGTCTGTCCGTCAGCCTAGCCTGTCCTCCCGTCTGTCCGTCCGCCTAGCCTGTCCTCCCGTCTGTCCGTCCGCCTAGCCTAGCCTGTCCTCCCGTCTGTCCGTCCGCCTAGCCTGTCCTCCAGTCTGTCCGTCCGCCTAGCCTAGCCTGTCCTCCCGTCTGTCCGTCTGCCTAGCCTGTCCTCCCATCTGTCCGACCGCCTAGCCTGTCCGTCCGCCTAGCCTGTCCTCCCGTCTGTCCGTCCGCCTAGCCTGTCCGTCCGTCCGTCTAGCCTGTCCGTCCGCCTAGCCTAGCCTGTCCTCCCGTCTGTCCGTCTGCCTAGCCTGTCCTCCCATCTGTCCGTCCGCCTAGCCTGTCCTCCCGCCTAGCCTGTCCTCCCGTCTGTCCGTCCGCCTAGCCTGTCCTCCCGTCTGTCCGTCCGCCTAGCCTGTCCGTCCGTCCGTCTAGCCTGTCCGTCCGTCCGTCTAGCCTGTCCTCCCGTCTGTCCGTCCGCCTAGCCTGTCCGCCCGTCTGTCCGCCTAGCCTGTCCTCCCGTCTGTCCGCCTAGCCTGTCCTCCCGTCGGTCCGTCCGCCTAGCCTGTCCGCCCGCCTGTCCATCCGCCTAGCCTGTCCGCCCGTCTGTCCGCCTTGCCTGTCCGCCCGTCTGTCCGTCCGCCTAGCCTGTCCTCCCGTCTGTCCGTCTGCCTAGCCTGTCCTCCCATCTGTCCGTCCGCCTAGCCTGTCCTCCCGCCTAGCCTGTCCTCCCGTCTGTCCTCCCGCCTAGCCTGTCCTCCCGTCTGTCCGTCTGCCTAGCCTGTCCTCCCGTCTGTCCGTCTGCCTAGCCTGTCCTCTCATCTGTCCGTCCGCCTAGCCTGTCCTCCCGCCTAGCCTGTCCTCCCGTCTGTCCGTCCGCCTAGCCTGTCCTCCAGTCTGTCCGTCCGCCTAGCCTGTCCGTCCGTCCGTCCGTCTAGCCTGTCCTCCCGTCTGTCAGTCCGCCTAGCCTGTCCGCCCGCCTAGCCTGTCCTCCCGTCTGTCCGTCCGCCTAGCCTGTCCTCCAGTCTGTCCGTCCGCCTAGCCTGTCTGTCCGTCCGCCTAGCCTGTCCTCCCGTCTGTCCGTCCGCCTAGCCTGTCCTCCCGTCTGTCCGTCCGCCTAGCCTGTCCTCCCGTCTGTCCGTCCGCCTAGCCTGTCCTCCTAGCCTGTCCTCCCGTCTGTCCGTCCGCCTAGCCTGTCCTCCCGTCTGTCTGTCCGCCTAGCCTGTCCTCCGCCTAGCCGTCTGTCTGTCCGTCCCTAGCCTGTCCTCCCGTCTGTCCCGTCCTGCCGCCTAGCCTGTCCTCCCGTCTGTCCGTCCGCCTAGCCTGTCCTCCCGTCTGTCCGTCCGCCTAGCCTAGCCTGTCCTCCCGTCTGTCCGTCCGCCTAGCCTGTCCTCCCGTCTGTCCGTCCGCCTAGCCTGTCCTCCCGTCTGTCCGTCCGCCTAGCCTGTCCTCCCGTCTGTCCGTCCGCCTAGCCTGTCCTCCCGCCTAGCCTGTCCTCCCGTCTGTCCGTCCGCCTAGCCTGTCCGTCCGCCTAGCCTGTCCGTCCGCCTAGCCTGTCCTCCCGTCTGTCCCTAGCCTGTCCTCCCGTCTGTCCGTCCGCCTAGCCTGTCCTCCCGTCTGTCCGTCCGCCTAGCCTGTCCTCCCGTCTGTCCGTCCTAGCCTAGCCTGTCCTCCCGTCTGTCCGTCCGCCTAGCCTAGCCTGTCCTCCCGTCTGTCCGTCCGCCTAGCCTGTCCTCCCATCTGTCCGACCGCCTAGCCTGTCCTCCGCCTAGCCTGTCCTCCCGTCTGTCCGTCCGCCTAGCCTGTCCTCCCGTCTGTCCGTCCGCCTAGCCTGTCCGTCCGTCCGTCTAGCCTGTCCGTCCGCCTAGCCTGTCCTCCCGTCTGTCCGTCTGCCTAGCCTGTCCTCCCATCTGTCCGTCCGCCTAGCCTGTCCTCCCGCCTAGCCTGTCCTCCCGTCTGTCCGTCCGCCTAGCCTGTCCTCCCGTCTGTCCGTCCACCTAGCCTGTCCGCCCCGTCTGTCCGTCCGCCTAGCCTGTCCTCCCGTCTGTCCGTCCGCCTAGCCTGTCCTCCCGTCTGTCCGCCTAGCCTGTCCTCCCCGTCTGTCCGTCCGCCTAGCCTGTCCTCCGTCTGCCTGTCTGCCGTCCGCCTAGCCTGTCCGTCCGCCTAGCCTGTCCTCCCGTCTGTGTCCGCCTAGCCTGTCCTCCCGTCTGTCCGTCCGCCTAGCCTGTCCTCCCGTCTGTCCGCCTAGCCTGTCCTCCCGTCTGTCCGTCCGCCTAGCCTGTCCTCCCGTCTGTCGTCCGCCTAGCCTGCCTAGCCTGTCCTCCCGTCTGTCCGTCTGCCTAGCCTGTCCTCCCGTCTGTCCGTCCGCCTAGCCTGTCCTCCCGCCTAGCCTGTCGTCGTCCGTCCGCCTAGCCTGTCCTCCCGTCTGTCCGTCCGCCTAGCCTGTCCTCCCCTAGCCTGTGTCCCGCCTAGCCTGTCCTCCCGTCTGTCCGTCCGCCTAGCCTGTCCTCCCATCTGTCCGTCCGCCTAGCCTGTCCTCCCGCCTAGCCTGTCCTCCCGTCTGTCCGTCCGCCTAGCCTGTCCTCCCGTCTGTCCGTCCGCCTAGCCTGTCCTCCCGTCTGTCCGTCCGCCTAGCCTGTCCTCCCGTCTGTCCGTCCGCCTAGCCTGTCCTCCCGTCTGTCCGTCTGCCTAGCCTGTCCTCCCATCTGTCCGTCCGCCTAGCCTGTCCTCCCGCCTAGCCTGTCCTCCCGTCTGTCCGTCCGCCTAGCCTGTCCTCCAGTCTGTCCGTCCGCCTAGCCTGTCCGTCCGCCTAGCCTGTCCTCCCGTCTGTCCGTCCGCCTAGCCTAGCCTGTCCTCCCATCTGTCGACCGCCTAGCCTGTCCTCCCGCCTAGCCTGTCCTCCCGCCTAGCCTGTCCTCCCGTCTGTCCGTCCGCCTAGCCTAGCCTGTCCTCCAGTCTGTCCGTCCGCCTAGCCTGTCCTCCCGTCTGTCCGTCCGCCTAGCCTGTCCGTCCGTCCGTCTAACCTGTCCGTCCGCCTAGCCTGTCCTCCCATCTGTCCGTCCGCCTAGACTGTCCTCCCGCCTAGCCTGTCCTCCCGTCTGTCCGTCCGCCTAGCCTGTCCTCCCGTCTGTCCGTCCGCCTAGCCTGTCCTCCCGTCTGTCCGTCCGCCTAGCCTGTCCTCCCGTCTGTCCGTCCGCCTAGCCTGTCCTCCCGTCTGTCCGTCCGCCTAGCCTGTCCTCCCGTCTGTCCGTCTGCCTAGCCTGTCCTCCCATCTGTCCGTCCGCCTAGCCTGTCCTCCGCCTAGCCTGTCCTCCCGTCTGTCCGTCCGCCTAGCCTGTCCTCCAGTCTGTCCGTCCGCCTAGCCTGTCTGTCCGTCCGCCTAGCCTGTCCTCCCGTCTGTCCGTCTGCCTAGCCTGTCCTCCCGTCTGTCCGTCTGCCTAGCCTGTCCTCCCATCTGTCCGTCCGCCTAGCCTGTCCTCCCGCCTAGCCTGTCCTCCCGTCTGTCCGTCCGCCTAGCCTGTCCTCCAGTCTGTCCGTCCGCCTACCTGCCTGTCCGTCCGCCTAGCCTGTCCTGTCCGTCCTAGCCTGTCCTCCCGTCTGTCCGTCCGCCTAGCCTGTCCTCCCGTCTGTCCGTCCGCCTAGCCTGTCCGTCCGTAGCCTGTCCGTCCTAGCCTGTCCGTCCGCCTAGCCTGCCTGTCCTCCCGTCTGTCCGTCTGCCTAGCCTGTCCTCCCATCTGTCCGTCCGCCTAGACTGTCCTCCCGTCCGCCTAGCCTGTCCTCCCGTCTGTCCGTCCGCCTAGCCTGTCCTCCCGTCTGTCCCGTCTGTCCTAGCCTGCCTGTCCGTCCGCCTAGCCTGTCCGTCCGCCTAGCCTGTCCTCCCGTCTGTCCGTCCGCCTAGCCTGTCCTCCAGTCTGTCCGTCCGCCTAGCCTGTCCCTAGCCTGCCTCCCGTCTGTCCGTCCGCCTAGCCTGTCCTCCTGTCTGTCCGTCCTAGCCTAGCCTGTCCTCCCGTCTGTCCGTCCGCCTAGCCTGTCCTCCCGTCTGTCCGTCCGCCTAGCCTAGCCTGTCCTCCAGTCTGTCCGTCCACCGCCGCCTAGCCTGTCCTCCCGTCTGTCCGTCTGCCTAGCCTGTCCTCCCATCTGTCCGTCCGCCTAGCCTGTCTCCCGCCTAGCCTGTCCTCCCGTCTGTCCTCCGCCTAGCCTGTCCTCCCGTCTGTCCGTCCGCCTAGCCTGTCCGTCCGTCCGTCTAACCTGTCCGTCCGCCTAGCCTAGCCTGTCCTCCCGTCTGTCCGTCTGCCTAGCCTGTCCTCCCGTCTGTCCGTCCGCCTAGCCTGTCCTCCCGCCTAGCCTGTCCTCCCGTCTGTCCGTCCGCCTAGCCTGTCCTCCCGTCTGTCCGTCCGCCTAGCCTGTCCGTCCGCCTAGCCTGTCCTCCCGTCTGTCCGTCCGCCTAGCCTGTCCTCCCGTCTGTCCGTCCGCCTAGCCTGTCCTCCCGTCTGTCCGTCCGCCTAGCCTGTCCTCCCGTCTGTCCGTCTGCCTAGCCTGTCCTCCCGTCTGTCCGTCTGCCTAGCCTGTCCTCCCATCTGTCCGTCCGCCTAGCCTGTCCTCCCGCCTAGCCTGTCCTCCCGTCTGTCCGTCCGCCTAGCCTGTCCTGTCTGTCCGTCCGCCTAGCCTGTCCTGTCTGTCCGTCCGCCTAGCCTGTCCTCCCGTCTGTCCGTCCGCCTAGCCTGTCCTCCCGTCTGTCCGTCCGCCTAGCCTGTCCTCCCGCCTAGCCTGTCCTCCCGCCTGTCCTCCGCCTAGCCTGTCCTCCGTCTGTCCGTCCGCCTAGCCTGTCCTCCCGTCTGTCCGTCCGCCTAGCCTGTCCTCCCCGTCCTCCTGTCCGTCCGCCTAGCCTGTCCTCCCATCTGTCTGTCCGCCTAGCCTGTCCTCCCGCCCCTAGCCTGTCCTCCCGTCTGTCCGTCCGCCTAGCCTGCCTGTCCTCCCGTCTGTCCGTCCGCCTAGCCTGTCCTCCCGTCTGTCCGTCCGCCTAGCCTGTCCTCCCGTCTGTCAGTCCGCCTAGCCTGTCCGCCTCCCGTCTGTCCGTCTGCCTAGCCTGTCCTCCCGTCTGTCCGTCCGCCTAGCCTGTCCCTGTCCGTCCCCTAGCCTGTCCTCCCGCCTAGCCTGTCCTCCCGTCTGTCCGTCCGCCTAGCCTGTCCTCCAGTCTGTCCGTCCGCCTAGCCTGTCTGTCCGTCCGCCTAGCCTAGCCTGTCCTCCCGTCTGTCCGTCTGCCTAGCCTGTCCTCCCGTCTGTCCGTCTGCCTAGCCTGTCCTCCCATCTGTCCGTCCGCCTAGCCTGTCCTCCCGCCTAGCCTGTCCTCCCGTCTGTCCGTCCGCCTAGCCTGTCCTCCAGTCTGTCCGTCCGCCTAGCCTGTCCGTCCGCCTAGCCTGTCTGTCCGTCTAGCCTGTCCTCCCGCCTAGCCTGTCCGTCTGTCCGCCTAGCCTGTCCTCCCGTCTGTCCGTCCGCCTAGCCTGTCCTCCCGTCTGTCCGTCCGCCTAGCCTGTCCTCCCGTCTGTCCGTCCGCCTAGCCTGTCCTCCCGTCTGTCCGTCCGCCTAGCCTGTCCTCCCGTCTGTCCGTCCGCCTAGCCTGTCCTCCAGTCTGTCCGTCCGCCTAGCCTAGCCTGTCCTCCCGTCTGTCCGTCTGCCTAGCCTGTCCTCCCGTCTGTCCGTCCGCCTAGCCTGTCCTCCCGTCTGTCCGTCCGCCTAGCCTGTCCGTCCGTCCGTCTAGCCTGTCCGTCCGCCTAGCCTAGCCTGTCCTCCCGTCTGTCCGTCTGCCTAGCCTGTCCTCCCATCTGTCCGTCCGCCTAGACTGTCCTCCCGCCTAGCCTGTCCTCCCGTCTGTCCGTCCGCCTAGCCTGTCCTCCCGCCTGTCCTCCCGTCTGTCCGTCCGCCTAGCCTGTCCCTCCGTCCGCCTAGCCTGTCCTCCCGTCTGTCCGTCCGCCTAGCCTGTCCTCCCGTCTCCCCGTCTAGCCTGTCCGTCCGCCTAGCCTGTCCTCCTGTCTGTCCGCCCGCCTAGCCTGTCCTCCCCTGTCCATCCGCCTAGCCTGTCCTCCCGTCTGTCCGTCCGCCTAGCCTAGCCTGTCCTCCCGTCTGTCCGTCCTAGCCTAGCCTGTCCTCCCGTCTGTCCGCCTAGCCTGTCCTCCCGTCTGTCCGTCCGCCTAGCCTGTCCTCCCGCCTAGCCTGTCCTCCCGTCTGTCCGTCCGCCTAGCCTGTCCCGTCTGTCCGTCCGCCTAGCCTGTCCATCCGTCCGCCTAGCCTGTCCTCCCGTCTGTCCGTCTGCCTAGCCTGTCCTCCCATCTGTCCGTCCGCCTAGCCTGTCCTCCCGCCTAGCCTGTCCTCCCGTCTGTCCGTCCGCCTAGCCTGTCCTCCAGTCTGTCCGTCCGCCTAGCCTGTCCTGTCCGCCTCGCCTGTCCGTCCGCCTAGCCTGTCCTCCCGTCTGTCCGTCCGCCTAGCCTGTCCTCCCGTCTGTCCGTCCGCCTAGCCTGTCCCGTCTGTCCGTCCGCCTAGCCTGTCCGTCCGCCTAGCCTAGCCTGTCCTCCCGTCTGTCCGTCTGCCTAGCCTGTCCTCCCATCTGTCCGTCCGCCTAGCCTGTCCTCCCGCCTAGCCTGTCCTCCCGTCTGTCCTCCGCCTAGCCTGTCCTCCCGTCTGTCCGTCCGCCTAGCCTGTCCTCCCGTCTGTCCGTCCGCCTAGCCTGTCCTCCGCCTAGCCTGTCCTCCCGTCTGTCCGTCCGCCTAGCCTGTCCTCCTCCCGCCTAGCCTGTCCGTCCGCCTGTCCTCCGCCTAGCCTGTCCTCCCGTCTGTCCGTCCGCCTAGCCTGTCCTCCCGTCTGTCTGTCCGCCTAGCCTGTCCTCAGTCTGTCCGTCCTCCGTCCGCCTAGCCTGTCCTCCCGTCTGTCCGTCCGCCTAGCCTAGCCTGTCCTCCCGTCTGTCCGTCTGCCTGTCCTCCCCGCCTGTCCGACCGCCTAGCCTGTCCTCCCGCCTGCCTGTCCTCCCGTCTGTCCGTCCGCCTAGCCTGTCCTCCCGTCTGTCCGTCCGCCAGCCTGTCCCTGTCCGTCCGCCTAGCCTGTCCTCCGTCCGATCCGTCTGCCTAGCCTGTCCTCCCGTCTGTCCCCGCCTAGCCTGTCCTCCCATCCCGCCTGCCTCCCGTCTGTCCTCCGCCTAGCCTGTCCTCCCGTCTGTCCGTCCGCCTAGCCTGTCCTCCCGTCTGTCCGTCTGCCTAGCCTGTCCTCCCGTCTGTCCGTCCGCCTAGCCTGTCCTCCCGTCTGTCCGTCCGCCTAGCCTGTCCTCCCGTCTGTCCGTCCGCCTAGCCTGTCCTGTCTGTCCGTCCGCCTAGCCTGTCCGTCCCGTCCTAGCCTGTCCCGTCTGTCCGTCTGCCTAGCCTGTCCTCCCGTCTGTCCGTCCGCCTAGCCTGTCCTCCCCGTCTAGCCTGTCCTAGTCTGTCCTCCGCCTAGCCTGTCCTCCCGTCTGTCCGTCCGCCTAGCCTGTCCTCCGTCTGTCCGTCCGTCCTGTCCGCCTAGCCTGTCCTCCTCCGCCTAGCCTGTCCTCCCGTCTGTCCGTCCGCCTAGCCTGTCCTCCTCCAGTCTGTCCGTCCGCCTAGCCTGTCCTCCCGTCCGTCCGTCCTAGCCTGATCCGTCTAGCCTGTCCGTCCGCCTAGCCTGTCCTCCCGTCTGTCCGTCCGCCTAGCCTGTCCTCCCGTCTGTCCGTCCGCCTAGCCTGTCCCCCCTAGCCTGTCCTCCGTCCGTCCGCCTAGCCTAGCCTGTCCGTCTCCCTAGCCTAGCCTGTCCTCCCGTCTGTCCGTCCGCCTAGCCTGTCCTCCCATCTGTCCGTCCGCCTAGCCTGTCCTCCGTCTGCCTAGCCTGTCTCCCGTCTGTCCGTCCGCCTAGCCTGTCCTCCGCCTAGCCTAGCCTGTCCCCGTCTGTCCGCCTCCGCCTAGCCTGTCCTCCCGCCTCTGTCCGTCCGCCTAGCCTGTCCTCCCGTCTGTCCGTCCGCCTAGCCTGCCTCCTCCCGTCTGTCCGTCCTGTCCTCCTGCCTAGCCTGTCCTCCCCGTCTGTCCGTCCGCCTAGCCTGTCCTCCCGTCCCTCTGTCCGTCCGCCTAGCCTGTCCTCCGCCTAGCCTGTCCTCCCGTCTGTCCGTCCGCCTAGCCTGTCCTCCCGTCTGTCCGTCCTGCCTAGCCTGTCCTCCCGTCTGTCCGTCCGTCCTCCCCCTAGCCTGTCCTCCCGTCTGTCCGTCCGCCTAGCCTGTCCTCCCGTCTGTCCGTCCGCCTAGCCTGTCCTGTCTGTCCGTCCCCCCTAGCCTGTCCTCCCGTCTGTCCGTCGTCCGCCTAGCCTGTCCTCCCGTCTGTCCGTCCGCCTAGCCTGTCCTCCCGTCTGTCCGTCCTAGCCTGTCCTCCCGTCTGTCCGTCCGCCTAGCCTGTCCTCCGCCTAGCCTGTCCGTCCGCCTAGCCTGTCCTCCCGTCTGTCCGTCCGCCTAGCCTGTCCTCCCGTCTGTCCGTCCGCCTAGCCTGTCCTCCGCCGTCTGTCCTCCCGCCTAGCCTGTCCGTCCGCCTAGCCTGTCCGCCCTAGCCTCCCGTCTGTCCGTCCGCCTAGCCTGTCCTCCCGCCTTGCCTGTCCTCCCGTCTGTCTGTCCGCCTAGCCTGTCCTCCCAGTCTGTCCGTCCGCCTAGCCTAGCCTGCCTGTAGCCTGTCCTCCGTCTGTCCGTCCTAGCCTGTCCTCCCGTCTGTCCGTCCGCCTAGCCTGTCCTCCCGTCTGTCCGTCCGCCTAGCCTGTCCTCCCGTCTGTCCGTCCCGCCTAGCCTAGCCTGTCCATCCGCCTAGCCTGTCCATCTAGCCTGTCCGTCCGCCTAGCCTGTCCTCCCGTCTGTCCGTCCGCCTAGCCTGTCCTCCCATCTGTCCGTCCGCCTAGACTGTCCACCCGCCTAGCCTGTCCTCCCGTCTGTCCGTCCGCCTAGCCTGCCTGTCCTCCCGTCTGTCCGTCTGCCTAGCCTGTCCTCCCGTCTGTCCGTCCGCCTAGCCTGTCCTCCCGTCTGTCCGTCCGCCTAGCCTGTCCTCCCGTCTGTCCGTCCGCCTAGCCTAGCCTGTCCTCCCGTCTGTCCGTCCGCCTAGCCTGTCCTCCCGTCTGTCCGTCCGCCTAGCCTGTCCTCCCCTGTCTGTCCATCCGCCTAGCCTGTCCTCCCGTCTGTCCGTCCGCCTAGCCTGTCCTCCGTCTGTCCGTCCGCCTAGCCTGTCCTCCGCCTAGCCTGTCCTCCCTAGCCTGTCCGTCCGCCTAGCCTGTCCGTAGCCTGTCCGCCTAGCCTGTCCTCCCGTCTGTCATCCGCCGCCTAGCCTGTCCTCCCTGTCTGTCCTGTCTGCCTAGCCTGTCCTCCCGTCTGTCCGTCCGCCTAGCCTGTCCTCCAGTCTGTCCGTCCGCCTAGCCTGTCGTCTGTCCGTCCGCCTAGCCTGTCCTCCCGTCTGTCCGTCCGCCTAGCCTGTCCTCCCGTCTGTCCGTCCGCCTAGCCTGTCCTCCGTCTGTCTGTAGCCTGTCCTCCCATCTGTCCGTCCCTTAGCCTAGCCTGTCCTCCCGTCTGTCCGTCCGCCTAGCCTGTCCTCCCGTCTGTCCGTCCGCCTAGCCTGTCCTCCCGTCTGTCCGTCCGCCTAGCCTAGCCTGTCCTCCAGTCTGTCCGTCCGCCTAGCCTAGCCTGTCCTCCCGTCTGTCCGTCTGCCTAGCCTGTCCTCCCATCTGTCCGTCCGCCTAGCCTGTCCTCCCGTCTGTCCGTCCGCCTAGCCTGTCCTCCCGTCTGTCCGTCCGCCTAGCCTGTCCCTGTCCGTCTAGTCTAGCCTGTCCTCCCGTCTGTCCGTCGCCTAGCCTGTCCTCCAAGTCTGTCCGTCCGCCTAGACTGTCCTCCCGCCTAGACTGTCCTCCCGTCTGTCCGTCCGCCTAGCCTGTCCTCCGTCTGTCCATCCGCCTAGCCTGTCCGCCCGTCTGTCCGCCTTGCCTGTCCGCCCGTCTGTCCGTCCGCCTAGCCTGTCCTCCCGTCTGTCCGTCTGCCTAGCCTGTCCTCCCATCTGTCCGTCCGCCTAGCCTGTCCGTCCGTCCCGTCCAGCCTGTCCGTAGCCTGTCCTCCGTCCGCCTAGCCTGTCCTCCCGTCTGTCCGTCCGCCTAGCCTGTCCTCCCGTCTGTCCTCCCGCCTAGCCTGTCCTCCCGTCTGTCCGTCCTAGCCTAGCCTGTCCTCCCCAGTCTGTCCGTCCGCCTAGCCTAGCCTGTCCTCCCGTCTGTCCGTCTGCCTAGCCTGTCCTCCCATCTGTCCGACCGCCTAGCCTGTCCGTCCCGCCTAGCCTGTCCTCCCGTCTGTCCGTCCGCCTAGCCTGTCCTCCCGTCTGTCCGTCCGCCTAGCCTGTCCTCCGTCCGTCTAGCCTGTCCGTCCGCCGCCTAGCCTGTCCCGTCTGTCCGTCCGCCTAGCCTGTCCTCCCATCTGTCCGTCCGCCTAGCCTGTCCTCCCGTCTGTCCGTCCGCCTAGCCTGCCTCCCCGTCCGCCTAGCCTGTCCTCCCGTCTGTCCTGTCCGCCTAGCCTGTCCTCCCGTCTGTCCGTCCGCCTAGCCTGTCCTCCCGTCTGTCCGCCTAGCCTGTCCGCCTAGCCTGTCCTCCCGTCTGTCCGTCTGCCTAGCCTGTCCTCCCGTCTGTCCGTCCGCCTAGCCTGTCCTCCCGTCTGTCCGTCCGCCTAGCCTGTCCGTCCGTCTAGCCTGTCCTCCTCCGTCTGTCTAGCCTGTCCGCCTAGCCTGTCCTCCCGTCTGTCCGTCCGCCTAGCCTGTCCTCCCGTCTGTCCGTCGCCTAGCCTGTCCTCCCATCTGTCCGTCCGCCTAGCCTGTCCTCCCGCCTAGCCTGTCTCCCGTCTGTCCGCCTCCGCCTAGCCTGTCCTCCCGTCTGTCCGTCCGCCTAGCCTGTCCGTAGTCCGTCTAGCCTGTCCTCCCGTCTGTCTGTCCGCCTAGCCTGTCCTGTCCGTCTGTCCCGCCTAGCCTGTCCGCCCGTCTGTCCGTCCGCCTAGCCTGTCCCAGCCTGTCCGTCCGCCTAGCCTGTCCGCCCCGTCTCTAGCCTGTCCGCCTAGCCTGTCCGCCCGTCTGTCCGTCCGCCTAGCCTGTCCTCCCGTCTGTCCGTCCGCCTAGCCTGTCCCTCCCGCCTAGCCTGTCTCCGTCTGTCTGCCTAGCCTGTCCTCCCGTCTGTCAGTCCGCCTAGCCTGTCCGTCCGTCCGCCTAGCCTGCCCCTGTCTGTCCGCCTGTCCTCCCGCCTAGCCTGTCCTCCCGTCTGTCCGTCCGCCTAGCCTGTCCTCCCGTCTGTCCGTCCGCCTAGCCTGTCCTCCGTCTGTCCGTCCGCCTAGCCTGTCCCCGCCTAGCCTGTCCTCCCGTCGTCCGTCCGCCTAGCCTGTCCTCCGTCTGTCCGTCCGCCTAGCCTGTCCTCCCCGTCCTAGCCTGTCCGTCCTAGCCTAGCCTGTCCTCCGTCTGTCCGTCCGCCTAGCCTAGCCTGTCCTCCCGTCTGTCCGTCTGCCTAGCCTGTCCTCCCATCTGTCCGTCTGCCTAGCCTGTCCTCCCGCCTAGCCTGTCCGCCCGCCTGTCCGTCCGCCTAGCCTGTCCTCCGTCTGTCCGTCGCCTAGCCTGTCCGCCCGTCTGTCCTGCCTAGCCTGTCCGCTGTCTCGCCTAGCCTGTCCGTCCCGCCTTGCCTGTCCGTCCGCCTGCCTGTCCGCCCGCCTCCTAGCCTGTCCTCCCGTCTGTCCGCCTAGCCTGTCCGCCCGTCTGTCCTGTCCGCCCGCCTGTCCGTCCCATCTGTCCTAGCCTAGCCTGTCCTCCCGTCTGTCCGTCTGCCTAGCCTGTCCTCCCGTCTGTCCGTCCGCCTAGCCTGTCCTCCCGTCCGTCCTGTCCGTCCGCCTAGCCTGTCCTCCCGTCTGTCCGTCCGCCTAGCCTGTCCTCCCGTCTGTCCGTCTGCCTAGCCTGTCCTCCCGTCTGTCCGTCCGCCTAGCCTGTCCTCCTAGCCTGCCTAGCCTGTCCTCCGTCTGTGCCTGTCCGCCCGCCCCTAGCCTGTCCTCCCGTCTGTCCGTCCGCCTAGCCTGTCCTCCCGTCTGTCCGTCCCCTAGCCTGTCCTGTCCTCCCGTCTGTCCGTCCGCCTAGCCTGTCCTCCCGTCTGTCCGTCGTCCGCCTAGCCTGTCCTCCCGTCTGTCCGTCCGCCTAGCCTGTCCTCCGTCTGTCCGCCTAGCCTGTCCTCCGTCTGTCCGTCCGCCTAGCCTAGCCTGTCCTCCCGTCTGTCCGTCTGCCTAGCCTGTCCTCCCATCTGTCCGTCCGCCTAGCCTGTCCTCCTCCTAGCCTGTCCTCCCGTCTGTCCGTCCGCCTAGCCTGTCCTCCCGTCTGTCCGTCCGCCTAGCCTGTCCTCAGTCTGTCTAGCCTGTCTGTCCGTCCGCCTAGCCTGTCCTCCCGTCTGTCCGTCCGCCTAGCCTGTCCTCCGTCTGTCCGTCCGTCCGCCTAGCCTGTCCTCCCGTCTGTCCGTCTCTGCCTGCCTGTCCTCCTAGCCTGTCCTCCCTGTCTGTCCGTGCCTAGCCTGTCCTCCCGTCTGTCTGTCCGCCTAGCCTGTCCTCCGCCTAGCCTGTCGTCTGTCCGTCCGCCTAGCCTGTCCTCCCGTCTGTCCGTCCGTCCTAGCCTGTCCTCCCTCCTCCCGTCTGTCGTCTCCTAGCCTGTCCTCCCGTCTGTCCGTCCGCCTAGCCTGTCCTCCCATCTAGCCTGTCCTCCCGTCTGTCCGTCCGTCCTGCCTAGTCTGTCCGTCCGCCTAGCCTGTCCTCCCGTCTGTCCGTCCTAGCCTGTCCTCCTCTGTCCGTCCGCCTAGCCTGTCCTCCCGTCTGTCAGCCTGTCCGTCCGCCTAGCCTGTCCTCCCGTCTGTCCGTCCTAGCCTAGCCTGTCCTCCCGTCTGTCCGTCCGCCTAGCCTGTCCTCCCGTCTGTCCGTCGCCTGGCCTGTCCTCCGTCTGTCCGTCTGCCTAGCCTGTCCTCCCGTCTGTCCGTCTGCCTAGCCTGTCCGTCTGTCCGTCCGCCTAGCCTGTCCTCCTAGCCTAGCCTGTCCTCCCGTCTGTCCGTCCGCCTAGCCTGTCCTCCCGTCTGTCTGTCCGCTTAGCCGTCCGCCTAGCCTGTCCTCCCGTCTGTCCGTCCGCCTAGCCTGTCCTCCGTCCGTCTGTCCGTCCGCCTAGCCTGTCCTCCCGTCTGTCCGTCCGCCTAGCCTGTCCTCCCGTCTGTCCGTCCGCCTAGCCTGTCCTCCCTGCCTAGCCTGTCCTCCCGTCTGTCCGTCCGCCTAGCCTGTCCTCCCGTCTGTCCCTAGCCTGTCCGTCCGTCTGTCCTAGCCTGCCTGTCCTCCCGTCTGTCTGTCCGCCTAGCCTGTCCGTCCGTCTAGCCTGTCCTCCGTCTGTCCGTCCGCCTAGCCTGTCCTCCAGTCTGTCCGTCTAGCCTAGCCTGTCCGTCCGCCTAGCCTGTCTCCCGTCTGTCCGTCCGTCCCTAGCCTGTCCTCCCGTCTGTCCGTCCGCCTAGCCTGTCCTCCCCGTCTGTCCGTCCGCCTAGCCTGTCAGATCCGTCCGTCTCCCTAGCCTGTCCTCCCGTCTGTCCGTCCGCCTAGCCTGTCCTCCCGTCTGTCCGTCCGCCTAGCCTGTCCTCCCGTCTGTCCACCGCCTGCCTGTCCGCCTAGCCTGTCCTCCCGTCTGTCCGTCCGCCTAGCCTGTCCTCCCGTCTGTCCGTCCGCCTAGCCTGTCCTCCCGTCTGTCCGTCCGCCCTAGCCTGTCCTCCCGTCTGTCCGTCCGCCTAGCCTGTCCGTCCCGTCCGCCCTAGCCTGTCCTCCCGTCTGTCCGTCCCGCCTAGCCTGTCCTCCCGTCTGTCCGTCCGCCTAGCCTGTCCTCCCGTCTGTCCGTCCTGCCTAGCCTGTCCTCCCGTCTGTCCGTCCGCCTAGCCTGTCCTCCCGTCTGTCCGTCGCCTAGCCTGTCTCCCGTCTGTCCGTCTGTCCTCCGCCTAGCCTCCCGTCTGTCCGTCCGCCTAGCCTGTCCTCCAGTCTGTCTGTCCGTCCGCCTAGCCTGTCCTCCCTGTCCTCCCGTCTGTCCGTCCGCCTAGCCTGTCCTCCCGTCTGTCCGTCCGCCTAGCCTGTCCTCCCGTCTGTCCGTCCGCCTAGCCTGTCCTCCCGCCTAGCCTGTCCGTCTGCCTGCCTGTCCTCCCATCTGTCCGTCCGCCTAGCCTGTCCTCCCGCCTAGCCTGTCCTCCCGTCTGTCCGTCCGCCTAGCCTGTCCTCCCGTCTGTCCGTCCGCCTAGCCTGTCCTCCCGTCCTGTCCTCTAGCCTGTCTGTCCGTCCGCCTAGCCTGTCCTCCCGTCTGTCCGTCGCCTAGCCTGTCTGTCCGTCCGCCTCTGTCTGTCCCTGTCCTGTCCGTCCGCCTAGCCTGTCCTCCCGTCTGTCCGCCCGCCTAGCCTGTCCTCCCGTCTGTCCGTCCGCCTAGCCTGTCCTCCGTCTGTCCGTCCGCCTAGCCTGTCCTCCCGTCTGTCCGTCCGCCTAGCCTGTCCTCCCGTCTGTCCGTCCCTAGCCTGTCCTGTCCTCCGTCTGTCGCCCGCCTAGCCTGTCCTCCGTCTGTCCGTCTGCCTAGCCTGTCCTCCCGTCTGTCTGTCCGCCTAGCCTGTCCTCCCGTCCTAGCCTGTCCTCCCGTCTCCGTCCGCCTAGTCTGTCCTCCAGCCTGTCTGTCCGTCCGCCTAGCCTGTCCTCCCGTCTGTCCGTCCGCCTAGCCTAGCCTGTCCTCCCGTCTGTCCGTCTGCCTAGCCTGTCCTCCCATCTGTCCCGCCCTAGCCTGTCCTCCCGTCTGTCCGTCCGCCTAGCCTGTCCTCTGCCTCCTCCAGCCTGTCCTCCTAGCCTGTCCGTCCGCCTAGCCTGTCCTCCCGTCTGTCCGTCCGCCTAGCCTGTCCTCCCATCTGTCCGTCCTAGCCTAGCCTGTCCTCCGTCTGTCCTCCGCCTGTCCTCCCGTCCTGTCCGCCTAGCCTGTCCTCCCGTCTGTCCGTCCTCCGCCTAGCCTGTCCTCCCGTCTGTCCGTCCGCCTAGCCTGTCCTCCCGTCTGTCCGTCCGCCTAGCCTGTCCTCCCGTCTGTCCATCCGCCTAGCCTGTCCTCCCGTCTGTCTGTCCGCCTAGCCTGTCCTCCTGTCCGCCTAGCCTGTCCTCCCGTCTGTCTGTCCGTCTGCCTAGCCTGTCCTCCGTCTGTCCGTCCGCCTAGCCTGTCCTCCCGCCTAGCCTGTCCTCCCGTCTGTCCGTCCGCCTAGCCTGTCCTCCCGTCCGTCCGCCTAGCCTGCCTGTCCGTCCGCCTAGCCTGTCCTCCCGTCTGTCCGTCCGCCTAGCCTGTCCTCCCGTCTGTCCGTCCTGCCTAGCCTGTCCTCCCGTCTGTCCGTCCGCCTAGCCTGTCCTCCAGTCTGTCTGTCCGCCTAGCCTGTCCGTCCGTCTAGCCTGTCCTCCCGTCTGTCCGTCCGCCTAGCCTAGCCTGTCCTCCCGTCTGTCCGTCCGCCTAGCCTGTCCTCCCGTCTGTCCGTCAGCCTAGCCTGTCCTCCCGTCTGTCCGTCCGCCTAGCCTGTCCTCCGTCTAGCCGCCTGTCCTCCCGTCTGTCCGTCCGCCTAGCCTGTCCTCCCGCCTGTCCTCCGTCCCCTAGCCTGTCCGTCGCCTAGCCTGTCCTCCCGTCTGTCCGCCTAGCCTGTCCTCCCGTCTAGCCTGTGTCCGTCCGCCTAGCCTGTCCTCCCGTCTGTCCGTCTGCCTAGCCTGTCCTCCCGTCTGTCCGTCCGCCTAGCCTGTCCTCCGCCTAGCCTGTCCTCCCGTCTGTCCGTCCGCCTAGCCTGTCCTCCCGTCTGTCCGTCCGCCTAGCCTGTCCTCCCGTCTGTCCGTCCGCCTAGCCTGTCCTCCCGTCTGTCCGTCCGCCTAGCCTGTCCTCCCGTCTGTCCGTCCGCCTAGCCTGTCCTCCCGTCTGTCCGTCCGCCTAGCCTGTCCTCCCGTCTGTCCGTCCGCCTAGCCTGTCCTCCCGTCTGTCCGTCCGCCTAGCCTGTCCTCCCGTCTGTCCGTCCGCCTAGCCTAGCCTGTCCTCCAGTCTGTCCGTCCGCCTAGCCTGTCCGCCTAGCCTGTCCTCCCGTCTGTCCGTCTGCCTAGCCTGTCCTCCCGTCTGTCCGTCCGCCTAGCCTGTCCTCCCGTCTGTCCGTCCGCCTGCCTGTCCTCCCGTCTGTCCGTCCGCCTGCCTGTCCGTCCGCCTAGCCTGTCCTCATGTCTGTCCGTCTGCCTAGCCTGTCCTCCCAGTCTGTCCGTCCGCCTAGCCTGTCCTCCCGCCTAGCCTGTCCTCCCGTCTGTCCGTCCGCCTAGCCTGTCCTCCCGTCTGTCCGTCCGCCTAGCCTGTCCGCCCGTCTGTCCGCCTTGCCTGTCCGCCCGTCTGTCCGTCCGCCTAGCCTGTCCTCCCGTCTGTCCGTCTGCCTAGCCTGTCCTCCCGTCTGTCCGTCCGCCTAGCCTGTCCTCCAGTCTGTCCGTCCACCTGTCCATCCGCCTAGCCTGTCCGTCCGTCTAGCCTGTCCTCCTGTCTGTCCGTCCGCCTAGCCTGTCCTCCCGTCTGTCCGTACGCCTAGCCTGTCCTCCCGTCTGTCCGTCCGCCTAGCCTAGCCTGTCCTCCAGTCTGTCCGTCCGCCTAGCCTAGCCTGTCCTCCCGTTTGTCCGTCTGCCTGTCCTCCCATCTGTCCGACCGCCTAGCCTGTCCTCCCGCCTAGCCTGTCCTCCCGTCTGTCCGTCCGCCTAGCCTGTCCTCCCGTCTGTCCGTCCGCCTAGCCTGTCCATCCGTCCATCTAGCCTGTCCGTCCGCCTAGCCTAGCCTGTCCTCCCGTCTGTCCGTCTGCCTAGCCTGTCCTCCCATCTGTCCGTCCGCCTAGACTGTCCACCCGCCTAGCCTGTCCTCCCGTCTGTCCGTCCGCCTAGCCTGTCCTCCCGTCTGTCCGTCTGCCTAGCCTGTCCTCCCGTCTGTCCGTCCGCCTAGCCTGTCCTCCCGTCTGTCCGTCCGCCTAGCCTGTCCTCCCGTCTGTCCGTCCGCCTAGCCTGTCCTCCCGTCTGTCCGTCCGCCTAGCCTGTCCTCCCGTCTGTCCGTCCGCCTAGCCTGTCCTCCCGTCTGTCCGTCCGCCTAGCCTTTCCTCCCGTCTGTCCGTCTGCCTAGCCTGTCCTCCCATCTGTCCGTCCGCCTAGCCTGTCCTCCCGCCTAGCCTGTCCTCCCGTCTGTCCGTCCGCCTAGCCTGTCCTCCAGTCTGTCCGTCCGCCTAGCCTGTCTGTCCGTCCGCCTAGCCTGTCCTCCCGTCTGTCCGTCCGCCTAGCCTAGCCTGTCCTCCCGTCTGTCCGTCTGCCTAGCCTGTCCTCCCGTCTGTCCGTCCGCCTAGCCTGTCCTCCAGTCTGTCCGTCCGCCTAGCCTGTCCGTCCGTCTAGCCTGTCCTCCCGTCTGTCCGTCCGCCTAGCCTGTCCTCCCGTCTGTCCGTCCGCCTAGCCTGTCCTCCCGTCTGTCTGTCCGCCTAGCCTGTCCTCCCGTCTGTCCGTCCGCTTAGCCTAGCCTGTCCTCCCGTCTGTCCGTCCGCCTGTCCTCCCGTCTGTCCGTCCGCCTAGCCTGTCCTCCCGTCTGTCCGTCCGCCTAGCCTAGCCTGTCCTCCAGTCTGTCCGTCCGCCTAGCCTAGCCTGTCCTCCCGTCTGTCCGTCTGCCTAGCCTGTCCTCCCATCTGTCCGACCGCCTAGCCTGTCCTCCCGTCTGTCCGTCCGCCTGTCCTCCCGTCTGTCCGTCCGCCTAGCCTGTCCGTCCGTCCGTCTAGCATGTCCGTCCGCCTAGCCTAGCCTGTCCTCCAAGTCTGTCCGTCCGCCTAGACTGTCCTCCCGCCTAGACTGTCCTCCCGTCTGTCCGTCCGCCTAGCCTGTCCGCCCGCCTGTCCATCCGCCTAGCCTGTCCGCCCGTCTGTCCGCCTTGCCTGTCCGCCCGTCTGTCCGTCCGCCTAGCCTGTCCTCCCGTCTGTCCGTCTGCCTAGCCTGTCCTCCCGTCTGTCCGTCCGCCTAGCCTGTCCGTCCGTCCGTCTAGCCTGTCCGTCCGTCCGCCTAGCCTAGCCTGTCCTCCCGTCTGTCCGTCTGCCTAGCCTGTCCTCTCATCTGTCCTCCCGCCTAGCCTGTCCTCCCGTCTGTCCGTCCGCCTAGCCTGTCCTCCAGTCTGTCCGCCTAGCCTGTCCGTCCGTCCGTCTAGCCTGTCCGTCCGTCCGTCTAGCCTGTCCTCCCGTCCGTCTAGCCTGTCCTCCCGTCTGTCAGTCCGCCTAGCCTGTCCGCCTAGCCTGTCCGCCCGTCTGTCCAACTTGCCTGTCCGCCCGCCTAGCCTGTCCGCCCGTCTGTCCAACTTGCCTGTCCGCCCGCCTGTTTATCCGCCTAGCCTGTCCGCCCGTCTGTCCGCCTTGCCTGTCCGCCCGCCTAGCCTGTCCCCGTCTGTCCACCTTGCCTGTCTGTCTGTCCGCCTTGCCTGTCCGCCCGTCGGTCTAGCCTGTTCGCCCGTCTGTCTGTTCGCCTAGCCTGTCCGCCTAGCCTGTCCGTCCGTCCGCCTAGCCTTTCCTCCCGTCTGTCCGTCCACCTAGCCTGTCCTCCCGTCTGTCCGTCCGCCTAGCTTGTCCTCCCGTCTGTCCGTCCGCCTAGCCTAGCCTGTCCTCCCGTCTGTCCGTCTGCCTAGCCTGTCCTCCCATCTGTCCGTCCGCCTAGCCTGTCCGTCCGTCCGTCTAGCCTGTCCGTTCGCCTAGCCTAGCCTGTCCTCCCGTCTGTCCGTCTGCCTAGCCTGTCCTCCCATCTGTCCGTCCGCCTAGCCTGTCCGTCCGTCCGCCTAGCCTGTCCTCCCGTCTGTCCGTCCGCCTAGCCTGTCCGCCCGTCTGTCCGCCTAGCCTGTCCGCCCGCCTAGCCTGTCCGCCCGTCTGTCCAACTTGCCTGTCCGCCCGCCTGTCCGCCCGCCTAGCCTGTCCGCCCGTCTGTCCAACTTGCCTGTCCGCCCGCCTGTCCATCCGCCTAGCCTGTCCGCCCGTCTGTCCGCCTTGCCTGTCCGCCCGCCTAGCCTGTCCGCCCGTCTTGCCTGTCTGTCTGTCCGCCTTGCCTGTCCGCCCGTCGGTCTAGCCTGTTCGCCCGTCTGTCTGTCCGCCTTGCCTGTCCGCCCGTCGGTCTAGCCTGTCCTCCCGTCTGTCCGTCCGCCTAGCCTGTCCTCCCGTCTGTCCGTCCGCCTAGCCTGTCCTCCCGTCTGTCCGTCCGCCTAGCCTGTCCTCCCGTCTGTCCGTCTGCCTAGCCTGTCCTCCCATCTGTCCGTCCGCCTAGCCTGTCCTCCGTCCGTCTAGCCTGTCCGTCCGCCTAGCCTGTCCTCCCCCGTCCTAGCCTGTCTGTCGTCCGCCTAGCCTGTCCTCCCGTCTGTCCGTCCGCCCGTCTGTCCGCCTAGCCTGTCCGCCCGCCTAGCCTGTCCGCCCGTCTGTCCAACTTGCCTGTCCGCCCGCCTGTCCGCCCGCCTAGCCTGTCCGCCCGTCTGTCCGTCCGCCTAGCCTGTCCTCCCGCCTAGCCTGTCCTCCCGTCTGTCCGTCCGCCTAGCCTGTCCTCCAGTCTGTCCGTCCGCCTAGCCTGTCTGTCCGTCCGCCTAGCCTAGCCTGTCCTCCCGTCTGTCCGTCTGCCTAGCCTGTCCTCCCGTCTGTCCGTCTGCCTAGCCTGTCCTCCCATCTGTCCGTCCGCCTAGCCTGTCCTCCCGCCTAGCCTGTCCTCCCGTCTGTCCGTCCGCCTAGCCTGTCCTCCAGTCTGTCCGTCCGCCTAGCCTGTCCGTCCGCCTAGCCTGTCTGTCCGTCTAGCCTGTCCTCCCGTCTGTCCGTCCGCCTAGCCTGTCCTCCCGTCTGTCCGTCCGCCTAGCCTGTCCGTCCGTCCGTCCGTCTAGCCTGTCCGTCCGCCTAGCCTAGCCTGTCCTCCCGTCTGTCCGTCTGCCTAGCCTGTCCTCCCATCTGTCCGTCCGCCTAGACTGTCCTCCCGCCTAGCCTGTCCTCCCGTCTGTCCGTCCGCCTAGCCTGTCCTCCCGTCTGTCCGTCCGCCTAGCCTGTCCTCCCTTCTGTCCGTCCGCCTAGCCTGTCCTCCCGCCTAGCCTGTCCTCCCGTCTGTCCGTCCGCCTAGCCTGTCCTCCAGTCTGTCCGTCCGCCTAGCCTGTCCGTCCGCCTAGCCTGTCCGTCCGTCTAGCCTGTCCTCCTGTCTGTCCATCCGCCTAGCCTGTCCTCCCGTCTGTCCGTCCGCCTAGCCTGTCCTCCCGTCTGTCCGTCCGCCTAGCCTAGCCTGTCCTCCAGTCTGTCCGTCCACCTAGCCTAGCCTGTCCTCCCGTCTGTCCGTCTGCCTGTCCGACCGCCTAGCCTGTCCTCCCGCCTAGCCTGTCCTCCCGTCTGTCCGTCCGCCTAGCCTGTCCTCCCGTCTGTCCGTCCGCCTAGCCTGTCCGTCCGTCCGTCTAGCCTGTCCGTCCGCCTAGCCTAGCCTGTCCTCCCGTCTGTCCGTCTGCCTAGCCTGTCCTCCCGTCTGTCCGTCCGCCTAGCCTGTCCTCCCGTCTGTCCGTCTGCCTAGCCTGTCCTCCCGTCTGTCTGTCCGCCTAGCCTGTCCTCCCCGTCTGTCCGTCCGCCTAGCCTGTCCTCCCCCGTCTGTCCGTCCGTCCTAGCCTAGCCTGTCCTCCCGTCTGTCCGTCCGCCTAGCCTGTCCTCCCAGCCTGTCCGTCCGCCTAGCCTGTCCTCCCGCCTAGCCTGTCCTCCCGTCTGTCCGTCCGCCTAGCCTGTCCTCCCGTCTGTCCGTCCGCCTAGCCTGTCCTCCCGTCTGTCCGTCCGCCTAGCCTGTCCTCCCGTCTGTCCGTCTGCCTAGCCTGTCCTCCCGTCTGTCCGTCCGCCTAGCCTGTCCTCCGCCTAGCCTGTCCTGTCCGTCCGCCTAGCCTGTCCTCCCGTCTGTCCGTCCGCCTAGCCTGTCTGTCCGTCCGCCGTCTGTCCTCCCGTCTGTCCGTCCGCCTAGCCTGTCCTCCCATCTGTCCGTCCGCCTAGCCTGTCCTCCCGTCCTGTCCTCCCGCCTAGCCTGTCCTCCCGTCTGTCCGTCCGCCTAGCCTGTCCTCCCGTCTGTCCGTCCGCCTAGCCTGTCCTCCGTCTGTCCGTCTGTCCTAGCCTGTCCGTCCCCGTCTGTCCGTCCGCCTAGCCTGTCCTGTCTGTCCTCCGTCTAGCCTGTCCTCCCGTCTGTCCGTCCGCCTAGCCTGTCCTCCCGTCTGTCCGTCCGCCTAGCCTGTCCTCCCGTCTGTCCGTCCGCCTAGCCTGTCCTCCCGTCTGTCCGTCTGCCTAGCCTTTCCTCCCGTCTGTCCGTCTGCCTAGCCTGTCCTCCCCTAGCCTGTCCTCCGCCTAGCCTGTCCTCCCGTCTGTCCGTCCCCTAGCCTGTCCTCCCGTCTGTCCGTCCGCCTAGCCTGTCCTGTCCCTAGCCTGTCCTCCCGTCTGTCCGTCTGCCTAGCCTGTCCTCCCGTCTGTCCGTCTGCCTAGCCTGTCCTCCCATCTGTCCGTCCGCCTAGCCTGTCCTCCCGCCTAGCCTGTCCTCCCGTCTGTCCGTCCGCCTAGCCTGTCCTCCAGTCTGTCCGTCCGCCTAGCCTGTCCTCCAGTCTGTCCGTCCGCCTAGCCTGTCCTCCCGTCTGTCCGTCCGCCTAGCCTGTCCTCCCGTCTGTCCGTCCGCCTAGCCTGTCCTGTCCTCCCTAGCCTGTGTCCGCCCGCCTAGCCTGTCCTCCCGTCTGTCCGTCTGCCTAGCCTGTCCTCCCGTCTGTCCGTCCGCCTAGCCTGTCCTCCCGCCTAGCCTGTCCTCCCGTCTGTCCGTCCGCCTAGCCTGTCCTCCCGTCTGTCCGTCCGCCTAGCCTGTCCTCCCGTCTGTCCGTCCGCCTAGCCTGTCCTCCCGCCTAGCCTGTCCTCCCGTCTGTCCGTCCGCCTAGCCTGTCCTCCAGTCTGTCCGTCCGCCTAGCCTGCCTGTCCGCCGCCTGTCCGTCCGCCTAGCCTGTCCTCCCGTCTGTCCGTCCGCCTAGCCTGTCCTCCCGTCTGTCCGTCCGCCTAGCCTGTCCTCCCGTCTGTCCGTCCGCCTATCCTCCCGTCTGTCCGTCTGCCTAGCCTGTCCTCCCGTCTGTCCGTCTGCCTGTCCTCCCATCTGTCCGTCCGCCTAGCCTGTCCTCCCGCCTAGCCTGTCCTCCCGTCTGTCCGTCCGCCTAGCCTGTCCTCCCGTCTGTCCGTCCGCCTAGCCTGTCCGTCCGTCCGTCTAGCCTGTCCGTCCGCCTAGCCTAGCCTGTCCTCCCGTCTGTCCGTCTGCCTAGCCTGTCCTCCCATCTGTCCGTCCGCCTAGCCTGTCCTCCCTAGCCTGTCCTCCCGTCTGTCCGTCCGCCTAGCCTGCGTCTGTCCTCTCCGCCTGTCCTCCCGTCTGTCCGTCTGCCTGTCCTCCCGTCTGTCCGTCCGCCTAGCCTGTCCTGTCTGTCCGTCCGCCTAGCCTGTCCTCCCGTCTGTCCGTCCGCCTAGCCTGTCCTCCCGTCTGTCCGTCCGCCTAGCCTGTCCTCCCGTCTGTCCGTCTGCCTAGCCTGTCCTCCCGTCTGTCCGTCCGCCTAGCCTGTCCTCCCATCTGTCCGACCGCCTAGCCTGTCCTCCCGCCTAGCCTGTCCTCCCGTCTGTCCGTCCGCCTAGCCTGTCCTCCCGTCTGTCCGTCCGCCTAGCCTGTCCGTCCGTCCCAGCCTGTCCGCCTAGCCTAGCCTGTCCTCCTGTCCTGTCTGTCCGTCTAGCCTAGCCTGTCCTCCCTGTCCTCCTGTCTGTCCGTCCGCCTAGCCTGTCCCTCCCGTCTGTCCGTCCGCCTAGCCTGTCCTCCCGTCTGTCCGTCCGCCTAGCCTGTCCTCCCGTCTGTCCGTCCGCCTAGCCTGTCCTCCCGTCTGTCCGTCTGCCTAGCCTGTCCTCCCGTCTGTCCGTCCGCCTAGCCTGTCTGTCCCGCCTAGCCTGTCCTCCCGTCTGTCCGTCCGCCTAGCCTGTCCTCCCATCTGTCCGTCCGCCTAGCCTGTCTGTCCGTCCTAGCCTAGCCTGTCCTCCCGTCTGTCCGTCCCCTAGCCTGTCCTCCCGTCTGTCCGTCCGCCTAGCCTGTCCTCCCGCCTAGCCTGTCCTCCCCTAGCCTGTCCTCCCGTCCTGTCCGCCTAGCCTAGCCTGTCCTCCCGTCTGTCCGTCCGCCTAGCCTGTCCTCCGTCTGTCCGTCCGCCTAGCCTGTCCGTCCCGTCTGTCCGTCCGCCTAGCCTGTCCTCCCGTCTGTCCGTCCGCCTAGCCTGTCCGCCCGTCTGTCCGCCTGTCCTCCCGTCTGTCCGTCCGCCTAGCCTGTCCTCCCGTCTGTCCGTCCGCCTAGCCTGTCCTCCCGTCTGTCCGTCCGCCTAGCCTGTCCTCCCGTCTGTCCGTCCGCCTAGCCTGTCCTCCCGTCTGTCCGTCCGCCTAGCCTGTCCTCCCGTCTGTCCGTCGCCTAGCCTGTCCTCCCATCTGTCCGTCCCCTAGCCTGTCCTCCCGCCTAGCCTGTCCTCCCGTCTGTCCGTCCGCCTAGCCTGTCCTCCAGTCTGTCCGTCCGCCTAGCCTGTCTGTCCGTCCGCCTAGCCTGTCCTCCCGTCTGTCCGTCTGCCTAGCCTGTCCTCCCGTCTGTCCGTCTGCCTAGCCTGTCCTCCCATCTGTCCGTCCGCCTAGCCTGTCCTCCCGCCTAGCCTGTCCTCCCGTCTGTCCGTCCGCCTAGCCTGTCCTCCAGTCTGTCCGTCCGCCTAGCCTGTCCGTCCGCCTAGCCTGTCTGTCCGTCTAGCCTGTCCTCCCGTCTGTCCGTCCGCCTAGCCTGTCCTCCCGTCTGTCCGTCCGCCTGTCCGCCCGCGCTAGCCTGTCCTCCCGTCCGTCTAGCCTGTCCGTCCGTCCGCCTAGCCTGTCCTCCCGTCTGTCCGTCCGCCTTTCCTCCCGTCTGTCCGTCTGCCTAGCCTGTCCTCCCATCTGTCCGTCCGCCTAGCCTGTCCTCCCGCCTAGCCTGTCCTCCCGTCTGTCCGTCCGCCTAGCCTGTCCTCCAGTCTGTCCGTCCGCCTAGCCTGTCTGTCCGTCCGCCTAGCCTGTCCTCCCGTCTGTCCGTCCGCCTAGCCTAGCCTGTCCTCCCATCTGTCGACCGCCTAGCCTGTCCTCCCGCCTAGCCTGTCCTCCCGCCTAGCCTGTCCTCCCGTCTGTCCGTCCGCCTAGCCTAGCCTGTCCTCCAGTCTGTCCGTCCGCCTAGCCTGTCCTCCCGTCTGTCCGTCCGCCTAGCCTGTCCGTCCGTCCCATCTGTCCGTCCGCCTAGCCTGTCCTCCCATCTGTCCGTCCGCCTAGACTGTCCTCCCGCCTAGCCTGTCCTCCCGTCTGTCCGTCCGCCTAGCCTGTCCTCCCGTCTGTCCGTCCGCCTAGCCTGTCCTCCCGTCTGTCCGTCCGCCTAGCCTGTCCTCCCCGTCTGTCCGTCCTAGCCTGTCCCTCCGTCTGTCCGTCTGCCTAGCCTGTCCTCCCGTCTGTCCGTCTGCCTAGCCTGTCCTCCCATCTGTCCGTCCGCCTAGCCTGTCCTCCCGCCTAGCCTGTCCTCCCGTCTGTCCGTCCACCTGTCCTGTCCTCCGTCTGTCCGTCCGCCTAGCCTGTCCCGTCTGTCCGTCTGCCCTAGCCTGTCCTCCCTCTGTCCGTCCGCCTAGCCTGTCCTCCCATCTGTCCGTCCGCCTAGCCTGTCCCGCCTAGCCCTGTCTGTCTGTCCGTCCGCCTAGCCTGTCCTCCCGTCTGTCCGTCCGCCTAGCCTGTCCTGTCCGTCCGTCTGTCCGTCTAGCCTGTCCTCCCGTCTGTCCGTCCGCCTAGCCTGTCCTCCCGTCTGTCCGTCCGCCTAGCCTCGTCCGTCCTGTCCCTAGCCTGTCCGTCCCCGCCTAGCCTGTCCTCCGTCTGTCCGTCTGCCTAGCCTGTCCTCCCATCTGTCCGTCCGCCTAGCCTGTCCTCCCCGTCCGTCCGCCTAGCCTGTCCTCCCGTCTGTCCGTCCGCCCTAGCCTGTCCTCCCGTCTGTCCGTCCGCCTAGCCTGTCCTCCCGTCTGTCCTGTCCGCCTAGCCTGTCCTCCCGTCTGTCCGTCCGCCTAGCCTGTCCTCCCGTCTGTCCGTCCGCCTAGCCTGTCCGTCCCCCCTAGCCTGTCCGTCCGTCTAGCCTGTCCTCCGTCTGTCCATCTGCCTAGCCTGTCCTCCCGTCTGTCCGTCCGCCTAGCCTGTCCTCCCGTCTGTCCGTCCGCCTAGCCTAGCCTGTCCTCCAGTCTGTCCGTCCACCTAGCCTAGCCTGTCCTCCCGTCTGTCCGTCTGCCTGTCATCCCATCTGTCCGACCGCCTAGCCTGTCCTCCCGCCTAGCCTGTCCTCCCGTCTGTCCGTCCGCCTAGCCTGTCCTCCCGTCTGTCCGTCCGCCTAGCCTGTCCGTCCGTCCGTCTAGCCTGTCCGTCCGCCTAGCCTAGCCTGTCCTCCCGTCTGTCCGTCTGCCTAGCCTGTCCTCCCATCTGTCCGTCCGCCTAGACTGTCCTCCCGCCTAGCCTGTCCTCCCGTCTGTCCGTCCGCCTAGCCTGTCCTCCCGTCTGTCCGTCCGCCTGTCCTCCCGTCTGTCCGTCCGCCTAGCCTGTCCTCCCGTCTGTCCGTCCGCCTAGCCTGTCCTCCCGTCTGTCCGTCCGCCTAGCCTGTCCTCCCGTCTGTCCGTCCGCCTAGCCTGTCCTCCCGTCTGTCCGTCCGCCTAGCCTGTCCGTCTGTCCGTCGCCTAGCCTGTCCTCCCGTCTGTCCGTGCCTGTCCTCCCCTGTCCTCCCGTCTGTCCTCCGCCTCTGTCCTCCGTCTGTCCGTCCGCCTAGCCTGTCCTCCCGTCTGTCCGTCCGCCTAGCCTGTCCGTCCGTCCGTAGCCTGTCCGTCCGTCTAGCCTAGCCTGTCCTCCCGTCTGTCCTCCCATCTGTCCGTCGCCTGTCTGTCCTCCGCCTAGCCTGTCCTCCCGTCTGTCCGTCCGCCTAGCCTGTCCTCCCGTCTGTCCGTCCGCCTAGCCTGTCCCGTCTGTCCGTCCGCCTAGCCTGTCCTCCCGTCTGTCCGTCCGCCTAGCCTTCCTCCGTCTGTCCGTCTGCCTAGCCTGTCCTCCCATCTGTCCGTCCGCTAGCCTGTCCTCCCTGTCCTCCGCCTAGCCTGTCCTCCCGTCTGTCCGTCCGCCTAGCCTGTCCTCCAGTCTGCCCGTCCTCCCGTCTGTCCGTCCGCCTAGCCTGTCCTCCCGTCTGTCCGTCCGCCTAGCCTAGCCTGTCCTCCCATCTGTCGACCGCCTAGCCTGTCCTCCCGCCTAGCCTGTCCTCCCGCCTAGCCTGTCCTCCCGTCTGTCCGTCCGCCTAGCCTGTCCTCCCGTCTGTCCGTCCGCCTAGCCTGTCCTCCCGTCTGTCCGTCCGCCTAGCCTGTCCGCCTCCGTCCGTCTCCGTCTGTCCGTCCGCCTAGCCTGTCCTCCCATCTGTCCGTCCGCCTAGACTGTCCTCCCGCCTAGCCTGTCCTCCCGTCTGTCCGTCCGCCTAGCCTGTCCTCCCGTCTGTCCGTCCGCCTAGCCTGTCCTCCCGTCTGTCCGTCCGCCTAGCCTGTCCTCCCGTCTGTCCGTCCGCCTAGCCTGTCCTCCCGTCTGTCCGTCTGCCTAGCCTTTCCTCCCGTCTGTCCGTCTGCCTAGCCTGTCCTCCCATCTGTCCGTCCGCCTAGCCTGTCCTCCCGCCTAGCCTGTCCTCCCGTCTGTCCGTCCGCCTAGCCTGTCCTCCAGTCTGTCCGTCCGCCTAGCCTGTCTGTCCGTCCGCCTAGCCTGTCCTCCCGTCTGTCCGTCTGCCTAGCCTGTCCTCCCGTCTGTCCGTCTGCCTAGCCTGTCCTCCCATCTGTCCGTCCGCCTAGCCTGTCCTCCCGCCTAGCCTGTCCTCCCGTCTGTCCGTCCGCCTAGCCTGTCCTCCAGTCTGTCCGTCCGCCTAGCCTGTCCGTCCGCCTAGCCTGTCTGTCGTCCGTCTAGCCTGTCCTCCCGTCTGTGTCCGCCTAGCCTGTCCTCCCGTCTGTCCGTCCGCCTAGCCTGTCCGTCCGTCCGTCCGTCTAGCCTGTCCGTCCGCCTAGCCTAGCCTGTCCTCCCGTCTGTCCGTCTGCCTAGCCTGTCCTCCCATCTGTCCGTCCGCCTAGACTGTCCTCCCGCCTAGCCTGTCCTCCCGTCTGTCCGTCCGCCTAGCCTGTCCTCCCGTCTGTCCGTCCGCCTAGCCTGTCCTCCCTTCTGTCCGTCCGCCTAGCCTGTCCTCCCGCCTAGCCTGTCCTCCCGTCTGTCCGTCCGCCTAGCCTGTCCTCCAGTCTGTCCGTCCGCCTAGCCTGTCCGTCCGCCTAGCCTGTCCGTCCGTCTAGCCTGTCCTCCTGTCTGTCCATCCGCCTAGCCTGTCCTCCCGTCTGTCCGTCCGCCTAGCCTGTCCTCCCGTCTGTCCGTCCGCCTAGCCTAGCCTGTCCTCCAGTCTGTCCGTCCACCTAGCCTAGCCTGTCCTCCCGTCTGTCCGTCTGCCTGTCATCCCATCTGTCCGACCGCCTAGCCTGTCCTCCCGCCTAGCCTGTCCTCCCGTCTGTCCGTCCGCCTAGCCTGTCCTCCCGTCTGTCCGTCCGCCTAGCCTGTCCGTCCGTCCGTCTAGCCTGTCCGTCCGCCTAGCCTAGCCTGTCCTCCCGTCTGTCCGTCTGCCTAGCCTGTCCTCCCATCTGTCCGTCCGCCTAGCCTGTCCTCCCCGTCTGTCCTGTCCGTCCGCCTAGCCTGTCCTCCCGTCTGTCCGTCCGCCTAGCCTGTCCTCCCGTCTGTCCGTCCGCCTAGCCTGTCCTCCCGTCTGTCCGTCCGCCTAGCCTGTCCTCCCGTCTGTCCGTCCGCCTATCCTCCCGTCTGTCTCCGCCTAGCCTGTCCTCCCGTCCGTCCGCCCTAGCCTGTCCTATCCGTCTGCCTGTCCTCCCGTCTGTCCGTCTGCCTAGCCTGTCCTCCCATCTGTCCGTCCGCCTAGCCTGTCCTCCCGCCTAGCCTGTCCTCCAGTCTGTCCGTCCGCCTAGCCTGTCTGTCCGTCCGCCTAGCCTGTCCTCCCGTCTGTCCGTCCGCCTAGCCTGTCCTCCCATCTGTCGACCGCCTAGCCTGTCCTCCCGCCTAGCCTGTCCTCCCGCCTAGCCTGTCCTCCCGCCTGTCCTCCAGTCTGTCCGTCTGCCTAGCCTGTCCTCCCGTCTGTCCGTCCGCCTAGCCTGTCCATCTGTCAGATCCGTCCGTCTACCCTGTCCGTCCGCCTAGCCTGTCCTCCCATCTGTCCGTCCGCCTAGACTGTCCTCCCGCCTAGCCTGTCCTCCCGTCTGTCCGTCCGCCTAGCCTGTCCTCCCGTCTGTCCGTCCGCCTAGCCTGTCCTCCCGTCTGTCAATCCGTCCGCCTAGCCTGTCCTCCCCGTCTGTAGCCGTCCGCCCTAGCCTAGCCTGTCCTCCCGTCTGTCCGTCTGCCTAGCCTGTCCTCCCATCTGTCGTCCGTCTGCCTAGCCTGTCCTCCCGTCTGTCCGTCCGCCTAGCCTGTCCTCCAGTCTGTCCGTCCGCCTAGCCTGTCTGTCTGTCAAATCCCGCCTAGCCTGTCCTCCCGTCTGTCCGTCTGCCCTAGCCTGTCCTCCCGTCTGTCCGTCTGCCTAGCCTGTCCTCCCATCTGTCCGTCCGCCTAGCCTGTCCTCCCCCGTCCCTAGCCTGTCCTCCCGTCTGTCCGTCCGCCTAGCCTGTCCTCCAGTCTGTCCGTCCGCCTAGCCTGTCCGTCCGCCTAGCCTGTCTGTCCGTCTAGCCTGTCCTCCCGTCTGTCCGTCCGCCTAGCCTGTCCTCCCGTCTGTCCGTCCGCCTAGCCTGTCCTCCCGTCTGTCCGTCCGCCTAGCCTGTCCTCCCGTCTGTCCGTCCGCCTAGCCTGTCCTCCCGTCTGTCCGTCCGCCTAGCCTGTCCTCCCGTCTGTCCGTCCGCCTAGCCTAGCCTGTCCTCCAGTCTGTCCGTCCGCCTAGCCTAGCCTGTCCTCCCGTCTGTCCGTCTGCCTAGCCTGTCCTCCTGTCTGTCCGTCCGCCTAGCCTGTCCTCCCGTCTGTCCGTCCGCCTAGCCTGTCCGTCCGTCCGTCTAGCCTGTCCGTCCGCCTAGCCTAGCCTGTCCCTCCTAGCGTCTGTCCGTCTGCCTAGCCTGTCCTCCCATCTGTCCGTCCGCCTAGACTGTCCTCCCGCCTAGCCTGTCCTCCCGTCTGTCCGTCCGCCTAGCCTGTCCTCCCGTCTGTCCGTCCGCCTGTCCTCCCGTCTGTCCGTCCGCCTAGCCTGTCCTCCTGCCTAGCCTGTCCTCCCGTCTGTCCGTCCGCCTAGCCTGTCCTCCAGTCTGTCCGTCCACCTGTCCATCCGCCTAGCCTGTCCGTCCGTCTAGCCTGTCCTCCCGTCTGTCCGTCCGCCTAGCCTGTCCTCCCGTCTGTCCGTCCGCCTAGCCTGTCCTCCCGTCTGTCCGTCCGCCTAGCCTAGCCTGTCCTCCAGTCTGTCCGTCCGCCTAGCCTAGCCTGTCCTCCCGTCTGTCCGTCTGCCTGTCCTCCCATCTGTCCGACCGCCTAGCCTGTCCTCCCGCCTAGCCTGTCCTCCCGTCTGTCCGTCCGCCTAGCCTGTCCTCCCGTCTGTCCGTCCGCCTAGCCTGTCCGTCCGTCCGTCTAGCCTGTCCGTCCGCCTAGCCTAGCCTGTCCTCCCGTCTGTCCGTCTGCCTAGCCTGTCCTCCCATCTGTCCGTCCGCCTAGACTGTCCTCCCGCCTAGCCTGTCCTCCCGTCTGTCCGTCCGCCTAGCCTGTCCTCCCGTCTGTCCGTCCGTCCCTAGCCTGTCCTCCCGTCTGTCCGTCCGCCTAGCCTCACTCCCGTCTGTCCTGTCCGCCTAGCCTGTCCTCCCGTCTGTCCGTCCGCCTAGCCTGTCCTCCAGTCTGTCCGTCCGCCTAGCCTGTCCGTCCGTCCGTCTAGCCTGTCCTCCCGTCTGTCAGTCCGCCTAGCCTGTCCGCCCGTCTGTCCGCCTTGCCTGTCCGCCCGCCTAGCCTGTCCGCCCGTCTGTCCAACTTGCCTGTCCGCCCGCCTGTCCATCCGCCTAGCCTGTCCGCCCGTCTGTCCGCCTTGCCTGTCCGCCCGCCTAGCCTGTCCGCCCGTCTGTCCAACTTGCCTGTCCGCCCGCCTGTCCGCCCGTCTGTCCAACTTGCCTGTCCACCCGCCTGTCCATCCGCCTAGCCTGTCCGCCTGTCTGTCCAACTTGCCTGTCCGCCCGCCTGTCCATCCGCCTTGCCTATCCGCCCGCCTGTCTGTCCGCCTTGCCTGTCCGCCCGCCTGTCTGTCTGTCCGCCTTGCCTGTCCGCCCGTCGGTCTAGCCTGTTCGCCCGTCTGTCTGTTCGCCTAGCCTGTCCGCCTAGCCTGTTCGCCTAGCCTGTTCGCCCGTCTGTCTGTTCGCCTAGCCTGTT
The DNA here is from genome assembly GCF_034236695.1 of Oncorhynchus nerka. Lineage (NCBI taxonomy): Eukaryota > Metazoa > Chordata > Actinopteri > Salmoniformes > Salmonidae > Oncorhynchus > Oncorhynchus nerka. Next base: position 32,482 of record NW_027038595.1, read on the forward strand.
CGCCCGTCTGTCCGTCCGCCTAGCCTGTCCGTCCGTCCGTCCGTCTAGCCTGTCCATCCGTCCGCCTAGCCTGTCCTCCCGTCTGTCCGTCCGCCTAGCCTGTCCGCCCGTCTGTCCGTCTAGCCTGTCCGCCCGTCTGTCCGTCTAGCCTGTCCGCCCGTCTGTCCGTCCGCCTAGCCTGTCCTCCCGTCTGTCCGTCCGCCTAGCCTGTCCGCCCGTCTGTCCGCCTAGCCTGTCCTCCCGTCTGTGCGTCCGCCCGCCTGTCCATCCGCCTAGCCTGTCCGCCCGTCTGTCCGCCTTGCCTGTCCGCCCGCCTAGCCTGTCCGCCCGTCTGTCCAACTTGCCTGTCCGCCCGCCTGTCCGCCCGCCTAGCCTGTCCGCCCGTCTGTCCAACTTGCCTGTCCGCCCGCCTGTCCATCCGCCTAGCCTGTCCGCCCGTCTGTCCAACTTGCCTGTCCTCCCGCCTGTCCGCCCGCCTAGCCTGTCCGCCCGTCTGTCCATCCGCCTAGCCTGTCCGCCCGTCTGTCCAACTTGCCTGTTCGCCCGTCTGTCCAACTTGCCTGTCCGCCCGCCTGTCCGCCCGCCTAGCCTGTCCGCCCGTCTGTCCATCCGCCTAGCCTGTCCGCCCGTCTGTCCAACTTGCCTGTCCGCCCGTCTGTCCAACTTGCCTGTCCGCCCGCCTAGCCTGTCCGCCCGTCTGTCCAACTTGCCTGTCCGCCCGCCTGTCCATCTGCCTAGCCTGTCCGCCCGTCTGTCCAACTTGCCTGTCCGCCCGCCTGTCCGCCCGCCTAGCCTGTCCGCCCGCCCGCCTGTCCGTCCGCCTAGCCTGTCCGCCCGTCTGTCCGTCCGCCTAGCCTGTCCTCCCGTCTGTCTGTCCGTCTTGCCTGTCCTCCGTCTGTCCGTCCACCTGGCCTGTCCGCCCGCCTGTCCGCCCGCCTAGCCTGTCCGCCGTCTGTCCAACTTGCCTGTCCGCCCGCCTGTCCATCCGCCTTGCCTGTCCGCCCGCC